>NW_028227858.1:0-64702 GCF_978045245.1 Mus caroli | reverse complement strand
TATGAGTGAGTTGCACTGAAAAACTTAGAATTTACTGAAAAAACCCGCATTAGACGAAATACACAGTGTAGTAACATTGTATATGAGTGAGTTGCACTGAAAAACTTAGAATTTACTGAAAAAAACCCGCAATAGGGACGAAATGCACAGTGTAGTACATTGTATATGAAGTGCACTGAAAAACTTAGGAATTTACTAAAAAACACCCGCATTAGGACGAAATGTTACAGTGTAGTACATAGTATATGAGTGAGTTGCACTGAAAAACTTAGAATTTACTGAAAAACCTGCATTAGACGAAATGCACAGTGTAGTAACATAGTATATGAGTGAGTTGCACTGAAAAACTTAGAATTTTACTGAAAAACCCCGCATTAGACGAAATGCACAGTGTAGTACATTGTATACGGAGTGAGTTGCACTGAAAAACTTAGAATTTACTGAAAAACCCGCATTAGACGAAATGCACAGTGTAGTACATAGTAATATGAGTGAGTTGCACTGAAAAAACTTAGAATTTACTGAAAAAACCCGCATTACACGAAATGCACAGTGTAGTACATGTATATGAGTGAGTTGCACTGAAAAAACTTAGAATTTACTGGAAAAAAACCCGTATTAGACCAAAATGCACAGTGTAGTACATTGTATATGAGTGAGTTGCACTGAAAAAATTTAGAATTTACTGAAAAAACCCGCAGTAGACGAAATGCACAGTGTAGTACATTGTATATGAGTGAGGTTGCACTGAAAAACTTAGAATTTACTGAAAAACCCGCATTAGACGAAATGCACAGTGGTAGTACATTGTATATGAGTGAGTTGCACTGAAAAAAACTTAGAATTTACTGAAAAACCCGCATTAGACGAAATGCACAGTGTAGTAACATTGTATATGAGTGAGTTGCACTGAAAAACTTAGAATTTACTGAAAAAACCCGCATTAGACGAAATGCACAGTGTAGTACATTGTATATGAGTGAGTTGCACTGAAAAAACTTAGAATTTACTGAAAAAAACCCCGCATTAGACAAAATACACAGTGTAGTACATTGTATATGAGTGAGTTGCACTGAAAAACTTAGAATTTACTGAAAAACCCCGCATTAGACCGAAATGCACAGTGTAGTACATTGTATATGAGTGAGTTGCACTGAAAAACTTAGGAATTTACTAAAAAACCCGCATTAGACGAAATGTACAGTGTAGTACATAGTATATGAGTGAGTTGCACTGAAAAAACTTAAAATTTACTGAAAAACCTTGCCATTAGACGAAATGCACAGTGTAGTACATAGTATATGAGTGAGTTGCACTGAAAAAACTTAGAATTTACTGAAAAACCCGCATTAGACGAAATGCACAGTGTAGTACATTGTATATGAGTGAGTTGCACTGATAAACTTAGAATTTACTGAAAAAACCCGCATTAGACGAAATGCACAGTGTAGTACATTGTATATGAGTGAGTTGCACTGAAAAAACTTAGAATTTACTGAAAAAAACCCGCATTAGACGAAAATGCACAGTGTAGTAACATTGTATATGAGTTGAGTTGCACTGAAAAAACTTAGAATTTACTGAAAAACCCGCATTAGACGAAATGCACTTTGTAGTACATAGTATATGAGTGAATTGCACTGAAAAAACTTAGAATTTACTGAAAAAACCTGCATTAGACGAAATGTACAGTGTAGTACATGTATATGAGTGAGTTGCACTGAAAAACCTTAGAATTTACTGAAAAACCCGCATTAGACGAAATACACAGTGTAGTACATTGTATATGAGTGAGTTGCACTGAAAAAACTTAGAATTTACTGAAAAAACCCCGCAATAGACGAAATGCACAGTGTAGTACATTGTATATGAGTGAGTTGCACTGAAAAAACTTAGAATTTACTAAAAAACCCGCACTAGACGAAATGTACAGTGTAGTACATAGTAATATGAGTGAGTTGCACTGAAAAACTTAGAATTTACTGAAAAACCTGCATTAGACGAAAATGCACAGTGTAGTACATAGTATATGAGTGAGTTGCACTGAAAAAACTTAGAATTTTACTGAAAAAACCCGCATTAGACGAAATGCACAGTGTAGTACATTGTATACGAGTGAGTTGCACTGAAAAAACTTAGAATTTACTGAAAAACCCGCATTAGACGAAATGCACAGTGTAGTACATAGTAATATGAGTGAGTTTGCACTGAAAAACTTAGAATTTACTGAAAAACCCGCATTACACGAAATGCACAGTGTAAGTACATGTATATGAGTGAGTTGCACTGAAAAAACTTAGAATTTACTGAAAAACCCGTATTAGATCAAATGCACAGTGTAGTACATTGTATATGAGTGAGTTGCACTGAAAAATTTAGAATTTACTGAAAAACCCGCATTAGACGAAATGCACAGTGTAGTACATAGTATATGAGTGAGTTGCACTGAAAAAACTTAGAATTTACTGAAAAACCCGCATTAGACGAAATGCACAGTGTAGTACATTGTATATGAGTGAGTTGCACTGAAAAACTTAGAATTTACTGAAAAACCCGCATTAGACGAAATGCACAGTGTAGTACATTGTATATGAGTGAGTTGCACTGAAAAACTTAGAATTTACTGAAAAACCCGCATTACACGAAATGCACTTTGTAGTACATAGTATATGAGTGAATTGCACTGAAAAACTTAGAATTTACTGAAAAACCCGCATTAGACGAAATGTACAGTGTAGTACATAGTATATGAGTGAGTTGCACTGAAAAACTTAGATTTACTGAAAAACATGCATTAGACGAAATGCACAGTGTAGTACATAGTATATGAGTGAGTTGCACTGAAAAACTTAGAATTTACTGAAAAACCCGCATTAGACGAAATGCACAGTGTAGTACATTGTATATGAGTGATTTGCACTGAAAAACTTAGAATTTACTGAAAAACCCGCATTAGACGAAATGCACAGTGTAGTACATGTATATGAGTGAGTTGCACTGAAAAACTTAGAATTTACTGAAAAACCCGCATTAGCGAAATGCACAGTGTAGTACATTGTATATGAGTGAGTTGCACTGAAAAACTTAGAATTTACTGAAAAACCCGCATCAGACGAAATGCACAGTGTAGTACATTGTATATGAGTGAGTTGCACTGAAAAAATTAGAATTTACTGAAAAACCCGCATTAGACGAAATGCACAGTGTAGTACATGTATATGAGTGAGTTGCACTGAAAAACTTAGAATTTACTGAAAAACCCGCATTAGACGAAATGCACAGTGTAGTACATGTATATGAGTGAGTTGCACTGAAAAACTTAGAATTTACTGAAAAACCCGCATTAGACGAAATGCACAGTGTAGTACATTGTATATGAGTGAGTTGCACTGAAATACTTAGAATTTACTGAAAAACCCGCATTAGACGAAATGCACAGTGTAGTACATTGTATATGAGTGAGTTGCACTGAAAAACTTAGAATTTACTGAAAAACCCGCATTAGACGAAATGCACAGTGTAGTACATTGTATATGAGTGAGTTGCACTGAAAAACTTAGAATTTACTGAAAAACCCGCATTAGACGAAATGCACAGTGTAGTACATTGTATATGAGTGAGTTGCACTGAAAAACTTAGAATTTACTGAAAAACCCGCATTAGACGAAATGCACAGTGTAGTACATTGTATATGAGTGAGTTGCACTGAAAAACTTAGAATTTACTGAAAAACCCGCATTAGACGAAATGCACAGTGTAGTACATAGTATATGAGTGAGTTGCACTGAAAAACTTAGAATTTACTGAAAAACCCGCATTAGACGAAATGCACAGTGTAGTACATTGTATATGAGTGAGTTGCACTGAAAAATTTAGAATTTACTGAAAAACCCGCATTAGACGAAATGCACAGTGTAGTACATTGTATATGAGTGAGTTGCACTGAAAAACTTAGAATTTACTGAAAAACCCGCATTAGACGAAATGCACAGTGTAGTACATTGTATATGAGTGAGTTGCACTGAAAAACTTAGAATTTACTGAAAAACCCGCATTAGACGAAATACACAGTGTAGTACATTGTATATGAGTGAGTTGCACTGAAAAACTTAGAATTTACTGAAAAACCCGCATTAGACGAAATGCACAGTGTAGTACATTGTATATGAGTGAGTTGCACTGAAAAACTTAGAATTTACTAAAAAACCCGCATTAGACGAAATGTACAGTGTAGTACATAGTATATGAGTGAGTTGCACTGAAAAACTTAGAATTTACTGAAAAACCCGCATTAGACGAAATGCACAGTGTAGTACATAGTATATGAGTGAATTGCACTGAAAAACTTAGAATTTACTGAAAAACCCGCATTAGACGAAATGCACAGTGTAGTACATTGTATATGAGTGAGTTGCTCTGAAAAACTTAGAATTTACTGAAAAACCCGCATTAGACGAAATGCACAGTGTAGTACATTGTATATGAGTGAGTTGCACTGAAAAACTTAGAATTTACTGAAAAACCCGCATCAGACGAAATGCACAGTGTAGTACATTGTATATGAGTGAGTTGCACTGAAAAAATTAGAATTTACTGAAAAACCCGCATTAGACGAAATGCACAGTGTAGTACATAGTATATGAGTGAGTTGCACTGAAAAAACTTAGAATTTACTGAAAAACCCGCATTAGACGAAATGCACAGTGTAGTACATAGTATATGAGTGAGTTGCACTGAAAAACTTAGAATTTACTGAAAAACCCGCATTAGACGAAATGCACAGTGTAGTACATTGTATATGAGTGAGTTGCACTGAAAAATTTAGAATTTACTGAAAAACCCGCATTAGACGAAATGCACAGTGTAGTACATTGTATATGAGAGAGTTGCACTGAAAAACTTAAAATTTACTGAAAAAACCCGCATTAGACGAAATGCACAGTGTAGTACATTGTATATGAGTGAGTTGCACTGAAAAAATTAGAATTTACTGAAAAACCCGCATTAGACGAAATGCACAGTGTAGTACATTGTATATGAGTGAGTTGCACTGAAAAACTTAGAATTTACTGAAAAACCCGCATTAGACGAAATGAACAGTGTAGTACATTGTATATGAGTGAGTTGCACTGAAAAAAGTAGAATTTACTGAAAAACCCGCTTTAGACGAAATGCACAGTGTAGTACATTGTATATGAGTGAGTTGCACTGAAAAACTTAGAATTTACTGAAAAACCCGCATTAGACGAAATGCACAGTGTAGTACATTGTATATGAGTGAGTTGCACTGAAAAACTTAGAATTTACTGAAAAACCGGCATTAGACGAAATGCACAGTGTAGTACATGTATATGAGTGAGTTGCACTGAAAAACTTAGAATTTACTGAAAAACCTGCATTAGACGAAATGCACAGTGTAGTACATAGTATATGAGTGAGTTGCACTGAAAAACTTAGAATTTACTGAAAAACCCGCAGTAGACGAAATGCACAGTGTAGTACATTGTATATGAGTGATTTGCACTGAAAAACTTAGAATTTACTGAAAAACCCGCATTAGACGAAATGCACAGTGTAGTACATGTATATGAGTGAGTTGCACTGAAATACTTAGAATTTACTGAAAAACCCGCATTAGACGAAATGCACAGTGTAGTACATTGTATATGAGTGAGTTGCACTGAAAAACTTAGAATTTACTGAAAAACCCGCATTAGATGAAATGCACAGTGTAGTACATTGTATATGAGTGAGTTGCACTGAAAAACTTAGAATTTACTGAAAAACCCGCATTAGACGAAATGCACAGTGTAGTACATTGTATATGAGTAAGTTGCACTGAAAAACTTAGAATTTACTGAAAAACCCGCATTAGACGAAATGCACAGTGTAGTACATAGTATATGAGTGAATTACACTGAAAAATTTAGAATTTACTAAAAAACCCGCATTAGACGAAATGCACAGTGTAGTACATTGTATATGAGTGAGTTGCACTGAAAAACTTAGAATTTACTGAAAAACCCGCATTAGACGAAATGCACAGTGTAGTACATTGTATATGAGTGAGTTGCACTGAAAAACTTAGAATTTACTGAAAAACCCGCATTAGACGAAATGCACAGTGTAGTACATAGTATATGTGTGAATTGCACTGAAAAACTTAGAATTTACTGAAAAACCGGCATTAGACGAAATGCACAGTGTAGTACATGTATATGAGTGAGTTGCACTGAAAAACTTAGAATTTACTGAAAAACCTGCATTAGACGAAATGCACAGTGTAGTACATAGTATATGAGTGAGTTGCACTGAAAAACTTAGAATTTACTGAAAAACCCGCATTAGACGAAATGCACAGTGTAGTACATTGTATATGAGTGATTTGCACTGAAAAACTTAGAATTTACTGAAAAACCCGCATTAGACGAAATGCACAGTGTAGTACATGTATATGAGTGAGTTGCACTGAAAAACTTAGAATTTACTGAAAAACCCGCATTAGACGAAATGCACAGTGTAGTACATTGTATATGAGTGAGTTGCACTGAAAAACTTAGAATTTACTGAAAAACCCGCATTAGACGAAATGCACAGTGTAGTACATTGTATATGAGTGAGTTGCACTGAAAAACTTAGAATTTACTGAAAAACCCGCATTAGACGAAATGCACAGTGTAGTACATTGTATATGAGTGAGTTGCACTGAAAAACTTAGAATTTACTGAAAAACCCGCATTAGACGAAATGCACAGTGTAGTACATAGTATATGAGTGAATTACACTGAAAAATTTAGAATTTACTAAAAAACCCGCATTAGACGAAATGCACAGTGTAGTACATTGTATATGAGTGAGTTGCACTGAAAAACTTAGAATTTACTGAAAAACCCGCATTAGACGAAATGCACAGTGTAGTACATTGTATATGAGTGAGTTGCACTGAAAAACTTAGAATTTACTGAAAAACCCGCATCAGACGAAATGCACAGTGTAGTACATTGTATATGAATGAGTTGCACTGAAAAAATTAGAATTTACTGAAAAACCCGCATTAGACGAAATGCACAGTGTAGTACATGTATATGAGTGAGTTGCACTGAAAAACTTAGAATTTACTGAAAAACCCGCATTAGACGAAATGCACAGTGTAGTACATTGTATATGAGTGAGTTGCACTGAAATACTTAGAATTTACTGAAAAACCCGCATTAGACGAAATGCACAGTGTAGTACATTGTATATGAGTGAGTTGCACTGAAAAACTTAGAATTTACTGAAAAACCCGCATTAGACGAAATGCACAGTGTAGTACATTGTATATGAGTGAGTTGCACTGAAAAACTTAGAATTTACTGAAAAACCCGCATTAGACGAAATGCACAGTGTAGTACATAGTATATGTGTGAATTGCACTGAAAAACTTAGAATTTACTGAAAAACCCGCATTAGACGAAATGCACAGTGTAGTACATTGTATATGAGTGAGTTGCACTGAAAAACTTAGAATTTACTGAAAAACCCGCATTAGACGAAATGCACAGTGTAGTACATTGTATATGAGTGAGTTGCACTGAAAAACTTAGAATTTACTGAAAAACCCGCATCAGACGAAATGCACAGTGTAGTACATTGTATATGAGTGAGTTGCACTGAAAAAATTAGAATTTACTGAAAAACCCGCATTAGACGAAATGCACAGTGTAGTACATAGTATATGAGTGAGTTGCACTGAAAAACTTAGAATTTACTGAAAAACCCGCATTAGACGAAATGCACAGTGTAGTACATAGTATATGAGTGAGTTGCACTGAAAAACTTAGAATTTACTGAAAAACCCGCATTAGACGAAATGCACAGTGTAGTACATTGTATATGAGTGAGTTGCACTGAAAAATTTAGAATTTACTGAAAAACCCGCATTAGACGAAATGCACAGTGTAGTACATTGTATATGAGTGAGTTGCACTGAAAAACTTAGAATTTACTGAAAAACCCGCATTAGACGAAATGCACAGTGTAGTACATTGTATATGAGTGAGTTGCACTGAAAAACTTAGAATTTACTGAAAAACCCGCATTAGACGAAATGCACAGTGTAGTACATTGTATATGAGTGAGTTGCACTGAAAAACTTAGAATTTACTGAAAAACCCGCATTAGACGAAATGCACAGTGTAGTACATAGTATATGAGTGAGTTGCACTGAAAAACTTAGAATTTACTGAAAAACCCGCATTAGACGAAATGCACAGTGTAGTACATTGTATATGAGTGAGTTGCACTGAAAAATTTAGAATTTACTGAAAAACCCGCATTAGACGAAATGCACAGTGTAGTACATTGTATATGAGTGAGTTGCACTGAAAAACTTAGAATTTACTGAAAAACCCGCATTAGACGAAATGCACAGTGTAGTACATTGTATATGAGTGAGTTGCACTGAAAAACTTAGAATTTACTGAAAAACCCGCATTAGAGGAAATGCACAGTGTAGTACATTGTATATGAGTGAGTTGCACTGAAAAACTTAGAATTTACTGAAAAACCCGCATTAGACGAAATGCACAGTGTAGTACATTGTATATGAGTGAGTTGCACTGAAAAACTTAGAATTTACTGAAAAACCCGCATTAGACGAAATACACAGTGTAGTACATTGTATATGAGCGAGTTGCACTGAAAAACTTAGAATTTACTGAAAAACCCGCATTAGACGAAATGCACAGTGTAGTACATTGTATATGAGTGAGTTGCACTGAAAAACTTAGAATTTACTGAAAAACCCGCATTAGACGAAATGCACAGTGTAGTACATTGTATATGAGTGAGTGCACTGAAAAACTTAGAATTTACTGAAAAACCCGCATTAGACGAAATGCACAGTGTAGTACATAGTATATGAGTGAATTGCACTGAGAAACTTAGAATTTACTGAAAAACCCGCATTAGACGAAATGCACAGTGTAGTACATTGTATATGAGTGAGTTGCACTGAAAAACTTAGAATTTACTGAAAAACCCGCATTAGACGAAATGCACAGTGTAGTACATTGTATATGAGTGAGTTGCACTGAAAAACTTAGAATTTACTGAAAAACCCGCATTAGACGAAATACACAGTGTAGTACATTGTATATGAGTGAGTTGCACTGAAAAACTTAGAATTTACTGAAAAACCCGCATTAGACGAAATGCACAGTGTAGTACATTGTATATGAGTGAGTTGCACTGAAAAACTTAGAATTTACTGAAAAACCCGCATTAGACGAAATGCACAGTGTAGTACATTGTATATGAGTGAGTGCACTGAAAAACTTAGAATTTACTGAAAAACCCGCATTAGACGAAATGCACAGTGTAGTACATAGTATATGAGTGAATTGCACTGAAAAACTTAGAATTTACTGAAAAACCCGCATTAGACGAAATGCACAGTGTAGTACATTGTATATGAGTGAGTTGCACTGAAAAACTTAGAATTTACTGAAAAACCCGCATTAGACGAAATGCACAGTGTAGTACATTGTATATGAGTGAGTTGCACTGAAAAACTTAGAATTTACTGAAAAACCCGCAATAGACGAAATGCACAGTGTAGTACATTGTATATGAGTGAGTTGCACTGAAAAAATTAGAATTTACTGAAAAACCCGCATTAGACGAAATGCACAGTGTAGTACATAGTATATGAGTGAGTTGCACTGAAAAACTTAGAATTTACTGAAAAACCCGCATTAGACGAAATGCACAGTGTAGTACATAGTATATGAGTGAGTTGCACTGAAAAACTTAGAATTTACTGAAAAACCCGCATTAGACGAAATGCACAGTGTAGTACATTGTATATGAGTGAGTTGCACTGAAAAATTTAGAATTTACTGAAAAACCCGATTAGACGAAATGCACAGTGTAGTACATTGTATATGAGAGAGTTGCACTGAAAAACTTAGAATTTACTGAAAAACCCGCATTAGACGAAATGCACAGTGTAGTACATTGTATATGAGTGAGTTGCACTGAAAAACTTAGAATTTACTGAAAAACCCGCATTAGACGAAATGCACAGTGTAGTACATTGTATATGAGTGAGTTGCACTGAAAAACTTAGAATTTACTGAAAAACCCGCATTAGACGAAATGAACAGTGTAGTACATTGTATATGAGTGAGTTGCACTGAAAAAAGTAGAATTTACTGAAAAACCCGCTTTAGACGAAATGCACAGTGTAGTACATTGTATATGAGTGAGTTGCACTGAAAAACTTAGAATTTACTGAAAAACCCGCATTAGACGAAATGCACAGTGTAGTACATTGTATATGAGTGAGTTGCACTGAAAAACTTAGAATTTACTGAAAAACCGGCATTAGACGAAATGCACAGTGTAGTACATGTATATGAGTGAGTTGCACTGAAAAACTTAGAATTTACTGAAAAACCTGCATTAGACGAAATGCACAGTGTAGTACATAGTATATGAGTGAGTTGCACTGAAAAACTTAGAATTTACTGAAAAACCCGCATTAGACGAAATGCACAGTGTAGTACATTGTATATGAGTGATTTGCACTGAAAAACTTAGAATTTACTGAAAAACCCGCATTAGACGAAATGCACAGTGTAGTACATGTATATGAGTGAGTTGCACTGAAAAACTTAGAATTTACTGAAAAACCCGCATTAGACGAAATGCACAGTGTAGTACATTGTATATGAGTGAGTTGCACTGAAATACTTAGAATTTACTGAAAAACCCGCATTAGACGAAATGCACAGTGTAGTACATTGTATATGAGTGAGTTGCACTGAAAAACTTAGAATTTACTGAAAAACCCGCATTAGACGAAATGCACAGTGTAGTACATTGTATATGAGTGAGTTGCACTGAAAAACTTAGAATTTACTGAAAAACCCGCATTAGACGAAATGCACAGTGTAGTACATAGTATATGTGTGAATTGCACTGAAAAACTTAGAATTTACTGAAAAACCCGCATTAGACGAAATGCACAGTGTAGTACATTGTATATGAGTGAGTTGCACTGAAAAACTTAGAATTTACTGAAAAACCCGCATTAGACGAAATGCACAGTGTAGTACATTGTATATGAGTGAGTTGCACTGAAAAACTTAGAATTTACTGAAAAACCCGCATCAGACGAAATGCACAGTGTAGTACATTGTATATGAGTGAGTTGCACTGAAAAAATTAGAATTTACTGAAAAACCCGCATTAGACGAAATGCACAGTGTAGTACATAGTATATGAGTGAGTTGCACTGAAAAACTTAGAATTTACTGAAAAACCCGCAGTAGACGAAATGCACAGTGTAGTACATAGTATATGAGTGAGTTGCACTGAAAAACTTAGAATTTACTGAAAAACCCGCATTAGACGAAATGCACAGTGTAGTACATTGTATATGAGTGAGTTGCACTGAAAAATTTAGAATTTACTGAAAAACCCGCATTAGACGAAATGCACAGTGTAGTACATTGTATATGAGTGAGTTGCACTGAAAAACTTAGAATTTACTGAAAAACCCGCATTAGACGAAATGCACAGTGTAGTACATTGTATATGAGTGAGTTGCACTGAAATACTTAGAATTTACTGAAAAACCCGCATTAGACGAAATGCACAGTGTAGTACATTGTATATGAGTGAGTTGCACTGAAAAACTTAGAATTTACTGAAAAACCCGCATTAGACGAAATGCACAGTGTAGTACATTGTATATGAGTGAGTTGCACTGAAAAACTTAGAATTTACTGAAAAACCCGCATTAGACGAAATACACAGTGTAGTACATTGTATATGAGTGAGTTGCACTGAAAAACTTAGAATTTACTGAAAAACCCGCATTAGACGAAATGCGCAGTGTAGTACATTGTATATGAGTGAGTTGCACTGAAAAACTTAGAATTTACTGAAAAACCCGCATTAGACGAAATGCACAGTGTAGTACATTGTATATGAGTGAGTTGCACTGAAAAACTTAGAATTTACTGAAAAACCCGCATTAGACGAAATACACAGTGTAGTACATTGTATATGAGTGAGTTGCACTGAAAAACTTAGAATTTACTGAAAAACCCGCATTAGACGAAATGCACATTGTAGTACATAGTATATGAGTGAATTGCACTGAAAAACTTAGAATTTACTGAAAAACCCGCATTAGACGAAATGCACAGTGTAGTACATTGTATATGAGTGAGTTGCACTGAAAAACTTAGAATTTACTGAAAAACCTGCATTAGACGAAATGCACAGTGTAGTACATTGTATATGAGTGAGTTGCACTGAAAAACTTAGAATTTACTGAAAAACCCGCATCAGACGAAATGCACAGTGTAGTACATTGTATATGAGTGAGTTGCACTGAAATACTTAGAATTTACTGAAAAACCCGCATTAGACGAAATGCACAGTGTAGTACATTGTATATGAGTGAGTTGCACTGAAAAACTTAGAAATTACTGAAAAACCCGCATTAGACGAAATGCACAGTGTAGTACATTGTATATGAGTGAGTTGCACTGAAAAACTTAGAATTTACTGAAAAACCCGCATTAGACGAAATGCACAGTGTAGTACATAGTATATGTGTGAATTGCACTGAAAAACTTAGAATTTACTGAAAAACCCGCATTAGACGAAATGCACAGTGTAGTACATTGTATATGAGTGAGTTGCACTGAAAAACTTAGAATTTACTGAAAAACCCGCATTAGACGAAATGCACAGTGTAGTACATTGTATATGAGTGAGTTGCACTGAAAAACTTAGAATTAACTGAAAAATCCGCATCAGACGAAATGCACAGTGTAGTACATTGTATATGAGTGAGTTGCACTGAAAAAATTAGAATTTACTGAAAAACCCGCATTAGACGAAATGCACAGTGTAGTACATAGTATATGAGTGAGTTGCACTGAAAAACTTAGAATTTACTGAAAAACCCGCAGTAGACGAAATGCACAGTGTAGTACATAGTATATGAGTGAGTTGCACTGAAAAACTTAGAATTTACTGAAAAACCCGCATTAGACGAAATGCACAGTGTAGTACATTGTATATGAGTGAGTTGCACTGAAAAATTTAGAATTTACTGAAAAACCCGCATTAGACGAAATGCACAGTGTAGTACATTGTATATGAGTGAGTTGCACTGAAAAACTTAGAATTTACTGAAAAACCCGCATTAGACGAAATGCACAGTGTAGTACATTGTATATGAGTGAGTTGCACTGAAAAACTTAGAATTTACTAAAAAACCCGCATTAGACGAAATGTACAGTGTAGTACATAGTATATGAGTGAGTTGCACTGAAAAACTTAGAATTTACTGAAAAACCTGCATTAGACGAAATCCACAGTGTAGTACATAGTATATGAGTGAGTTGCACTGAAAAACTTAGAATTTACTGAAAAACCCGCATTAGACGAAATGCACAGTGTAGTACATTGTATATGAGTGAGTTGCACTGAAAAACTTAGAATTCACTGAAAAACCCGCATTAGACGAAATGAACAGTGTAGTACATTGTATATGAGTGAGTTGCACTGAAAAAAGTAGAATTTACTGAAAAACCCGCTTTAGACGAAACGCACAGTGTAGTACATTGTATATGAGTGAGTTGCACTGAAAAACTTAGAATTTACTGAAAAACCCGCATTAGACGAAATGCACAGTGTAGTACATTGTATATGAGTGAGTTGCACTGAAAAACTTAGAATTTACTGAAAAACCTGCATTAGACGAAATCCACAGTGTAGTACATAGTATATGAGTGAGTTGCACTGAAAAACTTAGAATTTACTGAAAAACCCGCATTAGACGAAATGCACAGTGTAGTACATTGTATATGAGTGAGTTGCACTGAAAAACTTAGAATTCACTGAAAAACCCGCATTAGACGAAATGAACAGTGTAGTACATTGTATATGAGTGAGTTGCACTGAAAAACTTAGAATTTACTGAAAAACCCGCATTAGACGAAATGCACAGTGTAGTACATTGTATATGAGTGAGTTGCACTGAAAAAAGTAGAATTTACTGAAAAACCCGCTTTAGACGAAATGCACAGTGTAGTACATTGTATATGAGTGAGTTGCACTGAAAAACTTAGAATTTACTGAAAAACCCGCATTAGACGAAATGCACAGTGTAGTACATTGTATATGAGTGAGTTGCACTGAAAAACTTAGAATTTACTGAAAAACCCGCATTAGACGAAATACACAGTGTAGTACATTGTATATGAGTGAGTTGCACTGAAAAACTTAGAATTTACTGAAAAACCCGCATTAGACGAAATGCACATTGTAGTACATAGTATATGAGTGAATTGCACTGAAAAACTTAGAATTTACTGAAAAACCCGCATTAGACGAAATGCACAGTGTAGTACATTGTATATGAGTGAGTTGCACTGAAAAACTTAGAATTTACTGAAAAACCTGCATTAGACGAAATGCACAGTGTAGTACATTGTATATGAGTGAGTTGCACTGAAAAACTTAGAATTTACTGAAAAACCCGCATCAGACGAAATGCACAGTGTAGTACATTGTATATGAGTGAGTTGCACTGAAAAACTTAGAATTTACTGAAAAACCCGCATTAGACGAAATGCACAGTGTAGTACATTGTATATGAGTGAGTTGCACTGAAAAACTTAGAATTTACTGAAAAACCCGCATTAGACGAAATGCACAGTGTAGTACATTGTATATGAGTGAGTTGCACTGAAAAACTTAGAATTTACTGAAAAACCCGCATTAGACGAAATGCACAGTGTAGTACATAGTATATGTGTGAATTGCACTGAAAAACTTAGAATTTACTGAAAAACCCGCATTAGACGAAATGCACAGTGTAGTACATTGTATATGAGTGAGTTGCACTGAAAAACTTAGAATTTACTGAAAAACCCGCATTAGACGAAATGCACAGTGTAGTACATTGTATATGAGTGAGTTGCACTGAAAAACTTAGAATTTACTGAAAAATCCGCATCAGACGAAATGCACAGTGTAGTACATTGTATATGAGTGAGTTGCACTGAAAAAATTAGAATTTACTGAAAAACCCGCATTAGACGAAATGCACAGTGTAGTACATAGTATATGAGTGAGTTGCACTGAAAAACTTAGAATTTACTGAAAAACCCGCAGTAGACGAAATGCACAGTGTAGTACATAGTATATGAGTGAGTTGCACTGAAAAACTTAGAATTTACTGAAAAACCCGCATTAGACGAAATGCACAGTGTAGTACATTGTATATGAGTGAGTTGCACTGAAAAATTTAGAATTTACTGAAAAACCCGCATTAGACGAAATGCACAGTGTAGTACATTGTATATGAGTGAGTTGCACTGAAAAACTTAGAATTTACTGAAAAACCCGCATTAGACGAAATGCACAGTGTAGTACATTGTATATGAGTGAGTTGCACTGAAAAACTTAGAATTTACTAAAAAACCCGCATTAGACGAAATGTACAGTGTAGTACATAGTATATGAGTGAGTTGCACTGAAAAACTTAGAATTTACTGAAAAACCTGCATTAGACGAAATCCACAGTGTAGTACATAGTATATGAGTGAGTTGCACTGAAAAACTTAGAATTTACTGAAAAACCCGCATTAGACGAAATGCACAGTGTAGTACATTGTATATGAGTGAGTTGCACTGAAAAACTTAGAATTCACTGAAAAACCCGCATTAGACGAAATGAACAGTGTAGTACATTGTATATGAGTGAGTTGCACTGAAAAAAGTAGAATTTACTGAAAAACCCGCTTTAGACGAAATGCACAGTGTAGTACATTGTATATGAGTGAGTTGCACTGAAAAACTTAGAATTTACTGAAAAACCCGCATTAGACGAAATGCACAGTGTAGTACATTGTATATGAGTGAGTTGCACTGAAAAACTTAGAATTTACTGAAAAACCTGCATTAGACGAAATCCACAGTGTAGTACATAGTATATGAGTGAGTTGCACTGAAAAACTTAGAATTTACTGAAAAACCCGCATTAGACGAAATGCACAGTGTAGTACATTGTATATGAGTGAGTTGCACTGAAAAACTTAGAATTCACTGAAAAACCCGCATTAGACGAAATGAACAGTGTAGTACATTGTATATGAGTGAGTTGCACTGAAAAAAGTAGAATTTACTGAAAAACCCGCTTTAGACGAAATGCACAGTGTAGTACATTGTATATGAGTGAGTTGCACTGAAAAACTTAGAATTTACTGAAAAACCCGCATTAGACGAAATGCACAGTGTAGTACATTGTATATGAGTGAGTTGCACTGAAAAACTTAGAATTTACTGAAAAACCCGCATTAGACGAAATACACAGTGTAGTACATTGTATATGAGTGAGTTGCACTGAAAAACTTAGAATTTACTGAAAAACCCGCATTAGACGAAATGCACATTGTAGTACATAGTATATGAGTGAATTGCACTGAAAAACTTAGAATTTACTGAAAAACCCGCATTAGACGAAATGCACAGTGTAGTACATTGTATATGAGTGAGTTGCACTGAAAAACTTAGAATTTACTGAAAAACCTGCATTAGACGAAATGCACAGTGTAGTACATTGTATATGAGTGAGTTGCACTGAAAAACTTAGAATTTACTGAAAAACCCGCATCAGACGAAATGCACAGTGTAGTACATTGTATATGAGTGAGTTGCACTGAAATACATAGAATTTACTGAAAAACCCGCATTAGACGAAATGCACAGTGTAGTACATTGTATATGAGTGAGTTGCACTGAAAAACTTAGAATTTACTGAAAAACCCGCATTAGACGAAATGCACAGTGTAGTACATTGTATATGAGTGAGTTGCACTGAAAAACTTAGAATTTACTGAAAAACCCGCATTAGACGAAATGCACAGTGTAGTACATAGTATATGTGTGAATTGCACTGAAAAACTTAGAATTTACTGAAAAACCCGCATTAGACGAAATGCACAGTGTAGTACATTGTATATGAGTGAGTTGCACTGAAAAACTTAGAATTTACTGAAAAACCCGCATTAGACGAAATGCACAGTGTAGTACATTGTATATGAGTGAGTTGCACTGAAAAACTTAGAATTTACTGAAAAACCCGCATCAGACGAAATGCACAGTGTAGTACATTGTATATGAGTGAGTTGCACTGAAAAACTTAGAATTTACTGAAAAACCCGCATTAGACGAAATGCACAGTGTAGTACATTGTATATGAGTGAGTTGCACTGAAAAACTTAGAATTTACTGAAAAACCCGCATTAGACGAAATGTATAGTGTAGTACATAGTATATGAGTGAGTTGCACTGAAAAACTTAGAATTTACTGAAAAACCTGCATTAGACGAAATGCACAGTGTAGTACATTGTATATGAGTGAGTTGCACTGAAAAACTTAGAATTTACTGAAAAACCCGCATTAGACGAAATGCACAGTGTAGTACATTGTATATGAGTGAGTTGCACTGAAAAACTTAGAATTCACTGAAAAACCCGCATTAGACGAAATGCACAGTGTAGTACATTGTATATGAGTGAGTTGCACTGAAAAAAGTAGAATTTACTGAAAAACCCGCTTTAGACGAAATGCACAGTGTAGTACATTGTATATGAGTGAGTTGCACTGAAAAACTTAGAATTTACTGAAAAACCCGCATTAGACGAAATGCACAGTGTAGTACATTGTATATGAGTGAGTTGCACTGAAAAACTTAGAATTTACTGAAAAACCCGCATTAGACGAAATACACAGTGTAGTACATTGTATATGAGTGAGTTGCACTGAAAAACTTAGAATTTACTGAAAAACCCGCATTAGACGAAATGCACATTGTAGTACATAGTATATGAGTGAATTGCACTGAAAAACTTAGAATTTACTGAAAAACCCGCATTAGAGGAAATGCACAGTGTAGTACATTGTATATGAGTGAGTTGCACTGAAAAACATAGAATTTACTGAAAAACCTGCATTAGACGAAATGCACAGTGTAGTACATTGTATATGAGTGAGTTGCACTGAAAAACTTAGAATTTACTGAAAAACCCGCATCAGACGAAATGCACAGTGTAGTACATTGTATATGAGTGAGTTGCACTGAAAAAATTAGAATTTACTGAAAAACCCGCATTAGACGAAATGCACAGTGTAGTACATGTATATGAGTGAGTTGCACTGAAAAACTTAGAATTTACTGAAAAACCCGCATTAGACGAAAGGCACAGTGTAGTACATTGTATATGAGTGAGTTGCACTGAAAAACTTAGAATTTACTGAAAAACCCGCATTAGACGAAATGCACAGTGTAGTACATTGTATATGAGTGAGTTGCACTGAAAAACTTAGAATTTACTGAAAAACCCGCATCAGACGAAATGCACAGTGTAGTACATTGTATATGAGTGAGTTGCACTGAAAAAATTAGAATTTACTGAAAAACCCGCATTAGACGAAATGCACAGTGTAGTACATAGTATATGAGTGAGTTGCACTGAAAAACTTAGAATTTACTGAAAAACCCGCATTAGACGAAATGCACAGTGTAGTACATTGTATATGAGTGAGTTGCACTGAAAAATTTAGAATTTACTGAAAAACCCGCATTAGACGAAATGCACAGTGTAGTACATAGTATATGTGTGAATTGCACTGAAAAACTTAGAATTTACTGAAAAACCCGCATTAGACGAAATGCACAGTGTAGTACATTGTATATGAGTGAGTTGCACTGAAAAACTTAGAATTTACTGAAAAACCCGCATTAGACGAAATGCACAGTGTAGTACATTGTATATGAGTGAGTTGCACTGAAAAACTTAGAATTTACTGAAAAACCCGCATTAGACGAAATGCACAGTGTAGTACATAGTATATGAGTGAGTTGCACTGAAAAACTTAGAATTTACTGAAAAACCCGCAGTAGACGAAATGCACAGTGTAGTACATAGTATATGAGTGAGTTGCACTGAAAAACTTAGAATTTACTGAAAAACCCGCATTAGACGAAATGCACAGTGTAGTACATTGTATATGAGTGAGTTGCACTGAAAAATTTAGAATTTACTGAAAAACCCGCATTAGACGAAATGCACAGTGTAGTACATTGTATATGAGTGAGTTGCACTGAAAAACTTAGAATTTACTGAAAAACCCGCATTAGACGAAATGCACAGTGTAGTACATTGTATATGAGTGAGTTGCACTGAAATACTTAGAATTTACTGAAAAACCCGCATTAGACGAAATGCACAGTGTAGTACATTGTATATGAGTGAGTTGCACTGAAAAACTTAGAATCTGAAAAACTTAGAATTTACTGAAAAACCCGCATTAGACGAAATGCACAGTGTAGTACATTGTATATGAGTGAGTTGCACTGAAAAACTTAGAATTTACTGAAAAACCCGCATTAGACGAAATGCACAGTGTAGTACATTGTATATGAGTGAGTTGCACTGAAAAACTTAGAATTTACTGAAAAACCCGCATTAGACGAAATGCACAGTGTAGTACATTGTATATGAGAGAGTTGCACTGAAAAACTTAGAATTTACTGAAAAACCCGCATTAGACGAAATGCACAGTGTAGTACATTGTATATGAGTGAGTTGCACTGAAAAACTTAGAATTTACTGAAAAACCCGCATTAGACGAAATGCACAGTGTAGTACATTGTATATGAGTGAGTTGCACTGAAAAACTTAGAATTTACTCAAAAACCCACATTAGACGAAATGCACAGTGTAGTACATTGTATATGAGTGAGTTGCACTGAAAAATTAGAATTTACTGAAAAACCCGCATCAGTCGAAATGCACAGTGTAGTACATTGTATATGAGTGAGTTGCACTGAAAAACTTAGAATTTACTGAAAAACCCGCATTAGACGAAATGCACAGTGTAGTACATTGTATATGAGTGAGTTGCACTGAAAAACTTAGAATTTACTGAAAAACCCGCATTAGACGAAATGCACAGTGTAGTACATTGTATATGAGTGAGTTGCACTGAAAAACTTAGAATTTACTGAAAAACCCGCATTAGACGAAATGCACAGTGTAGTACATTGTATATGAGAGAGTTGCACTGAAAAACTTAGAATTTACTGAAAAACCCGCATTAGACGAAATGCACAGTGTAGTACATTGTATATGAGTGAGTTGCACTGAAAAACTTAGAATTTACTGAAAAACCCGCATTAGACGAAATGCACAGTGTAGTACATTGTATATGAGTGAGTTGCACTGAAAAACTTAGAATTTACTCAAAAACCCACATTAGACGAAATGCACAGTGTAGTACATTGTATATGAGTGAGTTGCACTGAAAAATTAGAATTTACTGAAAAACCCGCATCAGACGAAATGCACAGTGTAGTACATTGTATATGAGTGAGTTGCACTGAAAAAATTAGAATTTACTGAAAAACCCGCATTAGACGAAATGCACAGTGTAGTACATTGTATATGAGTGAGTTGCACTGAAAAACTTAGAATTTACTGAAAAACCCGCATTAGACGAAATGCACAGTGTAGTACATTGTATATGAGTGAGTTGCACTGAAAAACTTAGAATTTACTGAAAAACCCGCATTAGACGAAATGCACAGTGTAGTACATTGTATATGAGAGAGTTGCACTGAAAAACTTAGAATTTACTGAAAAACACGCATTAGACGAAATGCACAGTGTAGTACATTGTATATGAGTGAGTTGCACTGAAAAACTTAGAATTTACTGAAAAACCCGCATTAGACGAAATGCACAGTGTAGTACATTGTATATGAGTGAGTTGCACTGAAAAACTTAGAATTTACTCAAAAACCCACATTAGACGAAATGCACAGTGTAGTACATTGTATATGAGTGAGTTGCACTGAAAAATTAGAATTTACTGAAAAACCCGCATTAGACGAAATGCACAGTGTAGTACATTGTATATGAGTTAGTTGCACTGAAAAACTTAGAATTTACTGAAAAACCCGCATTAGACGAAATGCACAGGGTAGTACATTGTATATGAGTGAGTTGCACTGAAAAACTTAGAATTTACTCAAAAACCCACATTAGACGAAATGCACAGTGTAGTACATTGTATATGAGTGAGTTGCACTGAAAAATTAGAATTTACTGAAAAACCCGCATCAGACGAAATGCACAGTGTAGTACATTGTATATGAGTGAGTTGCACTGAAAAAATTAGAATTTACTGAAAAACCCGCATTAGACGAAATGCACAGTGTAGTACATTGTATATGAGTGAGTTGCACTGAAAAACTTAGAATTTACTGAAAAACCCGCATTAGACGAAATGCACAGTGTAGTACATTGTATATGAGTGAGTTGCACTGAAAAACTTAGAATTTACTGAAAAACCCGCATTAGACGAAATGCACAGTGTAGTACATTGTATATGAGAGAGTTGCACTGAAAAACTTAGAATTTACTGAAAAACCCGCATTAGACGAAATGCACAGTGTAGTACATTGTATATGAGTGAGTTGCACTGAAAAACTTAGAATTTACTGAAAAACCCGCATTAGACGAAATGCACAGTGTAGTACATTGTATATGAGTGAGTTGCACTGAAAAACTTAGAATTTACTCAAAAACCCACATTAGACGAAATGCACAGTGTAGTACATTGTATATGAGTGAGTTGCACTGAAAAATTAGAATTTACTGAAAAACCCGCATTAGACGAAATGCACAGTGTAGTACATTGTATATGAGTTAGTTGCACTGAAAAACTTAGAATTTACTGAAAAACCCGCATTAGACGAAATGCACAGGGTAGTACATTGTATATGAGTGAGTTGCACTGAAAAACTTAGAATTTACTGAAAAACCCGCATTAGACGAAATGCACAGTGTAGTACATAGTAAATGAGTGAATTGCACTGAAAAACTTAGAATTTACTGAAAAACCCGCATTAGACGAAATGCACAGTGTAGTACATTGTATATGAGTGAGTTGCACTGAAAAACTTAGAATTTACTGAAAAACCCGCATTAGACGAAATGCACAGTGTAGTACATTGTATATGAGTGAGTTGCACTGAAAAACTTAGAATTTACTGAAAAACCCGCATCAGACGAAATGCAGTGTAGTACATTGTATATGAGTGAGTTGCACTGAAAAAATTAGAATTTACTGAAAAACCCGCATTAGACGAAATGCACAGTGTAGTACATAGTATATGAGTGAGTTGCACTGAAAAACTTAGAATTTACTGAAAAACCCGCATTAGACGAAATGCACAGTGTAGTACATTGTATATGAGTGAGTTGCACTGAAAAATTTAGAATTTACTGAAAAACCCGCATTAGACGAAATGCACAGTGTAGTACATTGTATATGAGTGAGTTGCACTGAAAAACTTAGAATTTACTGAAAAACCCGCATCAGACGAAATGCACAGTGTAGTACATTGTATATGAGTGAGTTGCACTGAAAAAATTAGAATTTACTGAAAAACCCGCATTAGACGAAATGCACAGTGTAGTACATAGTATATGAGTGAGTTGCACTGAAAAACTTAGAATTTACTGAAAAACCCGCATTAGACGAAATGCACAATGTAGTACATAGTATATGAGTGAGTTGGACTGAAAAACTTAGAATTTACTGAAAAACCCGCATTAGACGAAATGCACAGTGTAGTACATTGTATATGAGTGAGTTGCACTGAAAAATTTAGAAGTTACTGAAAAACCCGCATTAGATGAAATGCACAGTGTAGTACATTGTATATGAGAGAGTTGCACTGAAAAACTTAGAATTTACTGAAAAACCCGCATTAGACGAAATGCACAGTGTAGTACATTGTATATGAGTGAGTTGCACTGAAATACTTAGAATTTACTGAAAAACCCGCATTAGACGAAATGCACAGTGTAGTACATTGTATATGAGTGAGTTGCACTGAAAAACTTAGAATTTACTGAAAAACCCGCATTAGACGAAATGCACAGTGTAGTACATTGTATATGAGTGAGTTGCACTGAAAAACTTAGAATTTACTGAAAAACCCGCATTAGACGAAATACACAGTGTAGTACATTGTATATGAGTGAGTTGCACTGAAAAACTTAGAATTTACTGAAAAACCCGCATCAGACGAAATGCAGTGTAGTACATTGTATATGAGTGAGTTGCACTGAAAAAATTAGAATTTACTGAAAAACCCGCATCAGACGAAATGCACAGTGTAGTACATTGTATATGAGTGAGTTGCACTGAAAAACTTAGAATTTACTCAAAAACCCGCATTAGACGAAGTGCACAGTGTAGTACATTGTATATGAGTGAGTTGCACTGAAAAACTTAGAATTTACTGAAAAACCCGCATCAGACGAAATGCACAGTGTAGTACATTGTATATGAGTGAGTTGCACTGAAAAAATTAGAATTTACTGAAAAACCCGCATTAGACGAAATGCACAGTGTAGTACATGTATATGAGTGAGTTGCACTGAAAAACTTAGAATTTACTGAAAAACCCGCATTAGACGAAATGTACAGTGTAGTACATTGTATATGAGTGAGTTGCACTGAAATACTTAGAATTTACTGAAAAACCCGCATTAGACGAAATGCACAGTGTAGTACATTGTATATGAGTGAGTTGCACTGAAAAACTTAGAATTTACTGAAAAACCCGCATTAGACGAAATGCACAGTGAAAAACATTGTATATGAGTGAGTTGCACTGAAAAACTTAGAATTTACTGAAAAACCCGCATTAGACGAAATGCACTGTGTAGTACATTGTATATGAGTGAGTTGCACTGAAAAACTTAGAATTTACTGAAAAACCCGCATTAGACGAAATGCACAGTGTAGTACATTGTATATGAGTGAGTTGCACTGAAAAACTTAGAATTTACTGAAAAACCCGCATTAGACGAAATGCACAGTGTAGTACATTGTATATGAGTGAGTTGCACTGAAAAACTTAGAATTTACTGAAAAACCCGCATTAGACGAAATGCACAGTGTAGTACATTGTATATGAGAGAGTTGCACTGAAAAACTTAGAATTTACTGAAAAACCCGCATTAGACGAAATGCACAGTGTAGTACATTGTATATGAGTGAGTTGCACTGAAAAACTTAGAATTTACTCAAAAACCCACATTAGACGAAATGCACAGTGTAGTACATTGTATATGAGTGAGTTGCACTGAAAAATTAGAATTTACTGAAAAACCCGCATCAGACGAAATGCACAGTGTAGTACATTGTATATGAGTGAGTTGCACTGAAAAAATTAGAATTTACTGAAAAACCCGCATTAGACGAAATGCACAGTGTAGTACATTGTATATGAGTGAGTTGCACTGAAAAACTTAGAATTTACTGAAAAACCCGCATTAGACGAAATGCACAGTGTAGTACATTGTATATGAGTGAGTTGCACTGAAAAACTTAGAATTTACTGAAAAACCCGCATTAGACGAAATGCACAGTGTAGTACATTGTATATGAGAGAGTTGCACTGAAAAACTTAGAATTTACTGAAAAACCCGCATTAGACGAAATGCACAGTGTAGTACATTGTATATGAGTGAGTTGCACTGAAAAACTTAGAATTTACTGAAAAACCCGCATTAGACGAAATGCACAGTGTAGTACATTGTATATGAGTGAGTTGCACTGAAAAACTTAGAATTTACTCAAAAACCCACATTAGACGAAATGCACAGTGTAGTACATTGTATATGAGTGAGTTGCACTGAAAAATTAGAATTTACTGAAAAACCCGCATTAGACGAAATGCACAGTGTAGTACATTGTATATGAGTTAGTTGCACTGAAAAACTTAGAATTTACTGAAAAACCCGCATTAGACGAAATGCACAGGGTAGTACATTGTATATGAGTGAGTTGCACTGAAAAACTTAGAATTTACTGAAAAACCCGCATTATACGAAATGCACAGTGTAGTACATAGTAAATGAGTGAATTGCACTGAAAAACTTAGAATTTACTGAAAAACCCGCATTAGACGAAATGCACAGTGTAGTACATTGTATATGAGTGAGTTGCACTGAAAAACTTAGAATTTACTGAAAAACCCGCATTAGACGAAATGCACAGTGTAGTACATTGTATATGAGTGAGTTGCACTGAAAAACTTAGAATTTACTGAAAAACCCGCATCAGACGAAATGCAGTGTAGTACATTGTATATGAGTGAGTTGCACTGAAAAAATTAGAATTTACTGAAAAACCCGCATTAGACGAAATGCACAGTGCAGTACATAGTATATGAGTGAGTTGCACTGAAAAACTTAGAATTTACTGAAAAACCCGCATTAGACGAAATGCACAGTGTAGTACATTGTATATGAGTGAGTTGCACTGAAAAATTTAGAATTTACTGAAAAACCCGCATTAGACGAAATGCACAGTGTAGTACATTGTATATGAGTGAGTTGCACTGAAAAACTTAGAATTTACTGAAAAACCCGCATCAGACGAAATGCACAGTGTAGTACATTGTATATGAGTGAGTTGCACTGAAAAAATTAGAATTTACTGAAAAACCCGCATTAGACGAAATGCACAGTGTAGTACATAGTATATGAGTGAGTTGCACTGAAAAACTTAGAATTTACTGAAAAACCCGCATTAGACGAAATGCACAATGTAGTACATAGTATATGAGTGAGTTGGACTGAAAAACTTAGAATTTACTGAAAAACCCGCATTAGACGAAATGCACAGTGTAGTACATTGTATATGAGTGAGTTGCACTGAAAAATTTAGAAGTTACTGAAAAACCCGCATTAGATGAAATGCACAGTGTAGTACATTGTATATGAGAGAGTTGCACTGAAAAACTTAGAATTTACTGAAAAACCCGCATTAGACGAAATGAACAGTGTAGTACATTGTATATGAGTGAGTTGCACTGAAATACTTAGAATTTACTGAAAAACCCGCATTAGACGAAATGCACAGTGTAGTACATTGTATATGAGTGAGTTGCACTGAAAAACTTAGAATTTACTGAAAAACCCGCATTAGACGAAATGCACAGTGTAGTACATTGTATATGAGTGAGTTGCACTGAAAAACTTAGAATTTACTGAAAAACCCGCATTAGACGAAATACACAGTGTAGTACATTGTATATGAGTGAGTTGCACTGAAAAACTTAGAATTTACTGAAAAACCCGCATCAGACGAAATGCAGTGTAGTACATTGTATATGAGTGAGTTGCACTGAAAAAATTAGAATTTACTGAAAAACCCGCATCAGACGAAATGCACAGTGTAGTACATTGTATATGAGTGAGTTGCACTGAAAAACTTAGAATTTACTCAAAAACCCGCATTAGACGAAGTGCACAGTGTAGTACATTGTATATGAGTGAGTTGCACTGAAAAACTTAGAATTTACTGAAAAACCCGCATCAGACGAAATGCACAGTGTAGTACATTGTATATGAGTGAGTTGCACTGAAAAACTTAGAATTTACTGAAAAACCCGCATTAGACGAAATGCACAGTGTAGTACATGTATATGAGTGAGTTGCACTGAAAAACTTAGAATTTACTGAAAAACCCGCATTAGACGAAATGTACAGTGTAGTACATTGTATATGAGTGAGTTGCACTGAAATACTTAGAATTTACTGAAAAACCCGCATTAGACGAAATGCACAGTGTAGTACATTGTATATGAGTTAGTTGCACTGAAAAACTTAGAATTTACTGAAAAACCCGCATTAGACGAAATGCACAGGGTAGTACATTGTATATGAGTGAGTTGCACTGAAAAACTTAGAATTTACTGAAAAACCCGCATTAGACGAAATGCACAGTGTAGTACATAGTAAATGAGTGAATTGCACTGAAAAACTTAGAATTTACTGAAAAACCCGCATTAGACGAAATGCACAGTGTAGTACATTGTATATGAGTGAGTTGCACTGAAAAACTTAGAATTTACTGAAAAACCCGCATTAGATGAAATGAACAGTGTAGTACATAGTATATGAGTGAGTTGCACTGAAAAACTTAGAATTTACTGAAAAACCCGCATTAGATGAAATGCACAGTGTAGTACATTGTATATGAGTGAGTTGCACTGAAAAACTTAGAATTTACTGAAAAACCCGCATTAGACGAAATGCACAGTGTAGTACATTGTATATGAGTGAGTTGCACTGAAAAACTTAGAATTTACTGAAAAACCCGCATTAGACGAAATGCACAGTGTAGTACATTGTATATGAGTGAGTTGCACTGAAAAACTTAGAATTTACTGAAAAACCCGCATTAGACGAAATGCACAGTGTAGTACATTGTATATGAGAGAGTTGCACTGAAAAACTTAGAATTTACTGAAAAACCCGCATTAGACGAAATGCACAGTGTAGTACATTGTATATGAGTGAGTTGCACTGAAAAACTTAGAATTTACTGAAAAACCCGCATTAGACGAAATGCACAGTGTAGTACATTGTATATGAGTGAGTTGCACTGAAAAACTTAGAATTTACTCAAAAACCCACATTAGACGAAATGCACAGTGTAGTACATTGTATATGAGTGAGTTGCACTGAAAAATTAGAATTTACTGAAAAACCCGCATCAGACGAAATGCACAGTGTAGTACATTGTATATGAGTGAGTTGCACTGAAAAAATTAGAATTTACTGAAAAACCCGCATTAGACGAAATGCACAGTGTAGTACACTGTATATGAGTGAGTTGCACTGAAAAACTTAGAATTTACTGAAAAACCCGCATTAGACGAAATGCACAGTGTAGTACATTGTATATGAGTGAGTTGCACTGAAAAACTTAGAATTTACTGAAAAACCCGCATTAGACGAAATGCACAGTGTAGTACATTGTATATGAGAGAGTTGCACTGAAAAACTTAGAATTTACTGAAAAACCCGCATTAGACGAAATGCACAGTGTAGTACATTGTATATGAGTGAGTTGCACTGAAAACTTAGAATTTTACTGAAAAACCCGCATTAGACGAAATGCACAGTGTAGTACATTGTATATGAGTGAGTTGCACTGAAAAACTTAGAATTTACTCAAAAACCCACATTAGACGAAATGCACAGTGTAGTACATTGTATATGAGTGAGTTGCACTGAAAAATTAGAATTTACTGAAAAACCCGCATTAGACGAAATGCACAGTGTAGTACATTGTATATGAGTTAGTTGCACTGAAAAACTTAGAATTTACTGAAAAACCCGCATTAGACGAAATGCACAGGGTAGTACATTGTATATGAGTGAGTTGCACTGAAAACTTAGAATTTACTGAAAAACCCGCATTATACGAAATGCACAGTGTAGTACATAGTAAATGAGTGAATTGCACTGAAAAACTTAGAATTTACTGAAAAACCCGCATTAGACGAAATGCACAGTGTAGTACATTGTATATGAGTGAGTTGCACTGAAAAACTTAGAATTTACTGAAAAAACCCGCATTAGACGAAATGCACAGTGTAGTACATTGTATATGAGTGAGTTGCACTGAAAAACTTAGAATTACTGAAAAACCCGCATCAGACGAAATGCAGTGTAGTACATTGTATATGAGTGAGTTGCACTGAAAAATTAGAATTTACTGAAAAACCCGCATTAGACGAAATGCACAGTGCAGTACATAGTATATGAGTGAGTTGCACTGAAAAACTTAGAATTTACTGAAAAACCCGCATTAGACGAAATGCACAGTGTAGTACATTGTATATGAGTGAGTTGCACTGAAAAATTTAGAATTTACTGAAAAACCCGCATTAGACGAAATGCACAGTGTAGTACATTGTATATGAGTGAGTTGCACTGAAAAACTTAGAATTTACTGAAAAACCCGCATCAGACGAAATGCACAGTGTAGTACATTGTATATGAGTGAGTTGCACTGAAAAAATTAGAATTTACTGAAAAACCCGCATTAGACGAAATGCACAGTGTAGTACATAGTATATGAGTGAGTTGCACTGAAAAACTTAGAATTTACTGAAAAACCCGCATTAGACGAAATGCACAATGTAGTACATAGTATATGAGTGAGTTGGACTGAAAAACTTAGAATTTACTGAAAAACCCGCATTAGACGAAATGCACAGTGTAGTACATTGTATATGAGTGAGTTGCACTGAAAAATTTAGAAGTTACTGAAAAACCCGCATTAGATGAAATGCACAGTGTAGTACATTGTATATGAGAGAGTTGCACTGAAAAACTTAGAATTTACTGAAAAACCCGCATTAGACGAAATGCACAGTGTAGTACATTGTATATGAGTGAGTTGCACTGAAATACTTAGAATTTACTGAAAAACCCGCATTAGACGAAATGCACAGTGTAGTACATTGTATATGAGTGAGTTGCACTGAAAAACTTAGAATTTACTGAAAAACCCGCATTAGACGAAATGCACAGTGTAGTACATTGTATATGAGTGAGTTGCACTGAAAAACTTAGAATTTACTGAAAAACCCGCATTAGACGAAATACACAGTGTAGTACATTGTATATGAGTGAGTTGCACTGAAAAACTTAGAATTTACTGAAAAACCCGCATCAGACGAAATGCAGTGTAGTACATTGTATATGAGTGAGTTGCACTGAAAAAATTAGAATTTACTGAAAAACCCGCATCAGACGAAATGCACAGTGTAGTACATTGTATATGAGTGAGTTGCACTGAAAAACTTAGAATTTACTCAAAAACCCGCATTAGACGAAGTGCACAGTGTAGTACATTGTATATGAGTGAGTTGCACTGAAAAACTTAGAATTTACTGAAAAACCCGCATCAGACGAAATGCACAGTGTAGTACATTGTATATGAGTGAGTTGCACTGAAAAACTTAGAATTTACTGAAAAACCCGCATTAGACGAAATGCACAGTGTAGTACATGTATATGAGTGAGTTGCACTGAAAAACTTAGAATTTACTGAAAAACCCGCATTAGACGAAATGTACAGTGTAGTACATTGTATATGAGTGAGTTGCACTGAAATACTTAGAATTTACTGAAAAACCCGCATTAGACGAAATGCACAGTGTAGTACATTGTATATGAGTTAGTTGCACTGAAAAACTTAGAATTTACTGAAAAACCCGCATTAGACGAAATGCACAGGGTAGTACATTGTATATGAGTGAGTTGCACTGAAAAACTTAGAATTTACTGAAAAACCCGCATTAGACGAAATGCACAGTGTAGTACATTGTATATGAGTGAGTTGCACTGAAAAACTTAGAATTTACTGAAAAACCCGCATTAGATGAAATGAACAGTGTAGTACATAGTATATGAGTGAGTTGCACTGAAAAACTTAGAATTTACTGAAAAACCCGCATTAGATGAAATGCACAGTGTAGTACATTGTATATGAGTGAGTTGCACTGAAAAACTTAGAATTTACTGAAAAACCCGCATTAGACGAAATGCACAGTGTAGTACATTGTATATGAGTGAGTTGCACTGAAAAACTTAGAATTTACTGAAAAACCCGCATTAGACGAAATGCACAGTGTAGTACATTGTATATGAGTGAGTTGCACTGAAAAACTTAGAATTTACTGAAAAACCCGCATTAGACGAAATGCACAGTGTAGTACATTGTATATGAGAGAGTTGCACTGAAAAACTTAGAATTTACTGAAAAACCCGCATTAGACGAAATGCACAGTGTAGTACATTGTATATGAGTGAGTTGCACTGAAAAACTTAGAATTTACTGAAAAACCCGCATTAGACGAAATGCACAGTGTAGTACATTGTATATGAGTGAGTTGCACTGAAAAACTTAGAATTTACTCAAAAACCCACATTAGACGAAATGCACAGTGTAGTACATTGTATATGAGTGAGTTGCACTGAAAAATTAGAATTTACTGAAAAACCCGCATCAGACGAAATGCACAGTGTAGTACATTGTATATGAGTGAGTTGCACTGAAAAAATTAGAATTTACTAAAAAACCCGCATTAGACGAAATGCACAGTGTAGTACATGTATATGAGTGAGTTGCACTGAAAAACTTAGAATTTACTGAAAAACCCGCATTAGACGAAATGTACAGTGTAGTACATTGTATATGAGTGAGTTGCACTGAAATACTTAGAATTTACTGAAAAACCCGCATTAGACGAAATGCACAGTGTAGTACATTGTATATGAGTTAGTTGCACTGAAAAACTTAGAATTTACTGAAAAACCCGCATTAGACGAAATGCACAGGGTAGTACATTGTATATGAGTGAGTTGCACTGAAAAACTTAGAATTTACTGAAAAACCCGCATTAGACGAAATGCACAGTGTAGTACATAGTAAATGAGTGAATTGCACTGAAAAACTTAGAATTTACTGAAAAACCCGCATTAGACGAAATGCACAGTGTAGTACATTGTATATGAGTGAGTTGCACTGAAAAACTTAGAATTTACTGAAAAACCCGCATCAGACGAAATGCAGTGTAGTACATTGTATATGAGTGAGTTGCACTGAAAAAATTAGAATTTACTGAAAAACCCGCATCAGACGAAATGCACAGTGTAGTACATTGTATATGAGTGAGTTGCACTTAAAAACTTAGAATTTACTCAAAAACCCGCATTAGACGAAATGCACAGTGTAGTACATTGTATATGAGTGAGTTGCACTGAAAAACTTAGAATTTACTGAAAAACCCGCATCAGACGAAATGCACAGTGTAGTACATTGTATATGAGTGAGTTGCACTGAAAAAATTAGAATTTACTGAAAAACCCGCATTAGACGAAATGCACAGTGTAGTACATGTATATGAGTGAGTTGCACTGAAAAACTTAGAATTTACTGAAAAACCCGCATTAGACGAAATGTACAGTGTAGTACATTGTATATGAGTGAGTTGCACTGAAATACTTAGAATTTACTGAAAAACCCGCATTAGACGAAATGCACAGTGAAGTACATTGTATATGAGTTAGTTGCACTGAAAAACTTAGAATTTACTGAAAAACCCGCATTAGACGAAATGCACAGGGTAGTACATTGTATATGAGTGAGTTGCACTGAAAAACTTAGAATTTACTGAAAAACCCGCATTAGACGAAATGCACAGTGTAGTACATAGTAAATGAGTGAATTGCACTGAAAAACTTAGAATTTACTGAAAAACCCGCATTAGACGAAATGCACAGTGTAGTACATTGTATATGAGTGAGTTGCACTGAAAAACTTAGAATTTACTGAAAAACCCGCATTAGACGAAATGCACAGTGTAGTACATTGTATATGAGTGAGTTGCACTGAAAAACTTAGAATTAACTGAAAAACCCGCATCAGACGAAATGCACAGTGTAGTACATTGTATATGAGTGAGTTGCACTGAAAAAATTAGAATTTACTGAAAAACCCGCATTAGACGAAATGCACAGTGTAGTACATAGTATATGAGTGAGTTGCACTGAAAAACATAGAATTTACTGAAAAACCCGCTTTAGACGAAATGCACAGTGTAGTACATTGTATATGAGTTAGTTGCACTGAAAAACTTAGAATTTACTGAAAAACCCGCATTAGACGAAATGCACAGGGTAGTACATTGTATATGAGTGAGTTGCACTGAAAAACTTAGAATTTACTGAAAAACCCGCATTAGACGAAATGCACAGTGTAGTACATAGTAAATGAGTGAATTGCACTGAAAAACTTAGAATTTACTGAAAAACCCGCATTAGACGAAATGCACAGTGTAGTACATTGTATATGAGTGAGTTGCACTGAAAAACTTAGAATTTACTGAAAAACCCGCATTAGATGAAATGAACAGTGTAGTACATAGTATATGAGTGAGTTGCACTGAAAAACTTAGAATTTACTGAAAAACCCGCATTAGATGAAATGCACAGTGTAGTACATTGTATATGAGTGAGTTGCACTGAAAAACTTAGAATTTACTGAAAAACCCGCATTAGACGAAATGCACAGTGTAGTACATTGTATATGAGTGAGTTGCACTGAAAAACTTAGAATTTACTGAAAAACCCGCATTAGACGAAATGCACAGTGTAGTACATTGTATATGAGTGAGTTGCACTGAAAAACTTAGAATTTACTGAAAAACCCGCATTAGACGAAATGCACAGTGTAGTACATTGTATATGAGAGAGTTGCACTGAAAAACTTAGAATTTACTGAAAAACCCGCATTAGACGAAATGCACAGTGTAGTACATTGTATATGAGTGAGTTGCACTGAAAAACTTAGAATTTACTGAAAAACCCGCATTAGACGAAATGCACAGTGTAGTACATTGTATATGAGTGAGTTGCACTGAAAAACTTAGAATTTACTCAAAAACCCACATTAGACGAAATGCACAGTGTAGTACATTGTATATGAGTGAGTTGCACTGAAAAATTAGAATTTACTGAAAAACCCGCATCAGACGAAATGCACAGTGTAGTACATTGTATATGAGTGAGTTGCACTGAAAAAATTAGAATTTACTAAAAAACCCGCATTAGACGAAATGCACAGTGTAGTACATGTATATGAGTGAGTTGCACTGAAAAACTTAGAATTTACTGAAAAACCCGCATTAGACGAAATGTACAGTGTAGTACATTGTATATGAGTGAGTTGCACTGAAATACTTAGAATTTACTGAAAAACCCGCATTAGACGAAATGCACAGTGTAGTACATTGTATATGAGTTAGTTGCACTGAAAAACTTAGAATTTACTGAAAAACCCGCATTAGACGAAATGCACAGGGTAGTACATTGTATATGAGTGAGTTGCACTTAAAAACTTAGAATTTACTGAAAAACCCGCATTAGACGAAATGCACAGTGTAGTACATAGTAAATGAGTGAATTGCACTGAAAAACTTAGAATTTACTGAAAAACCCGCATTAGACGAAATGCACAGTGTAGTACATTGTATATGAGTGAGTTGCACTGAAAAACTTAGAATTTACTGAAATACCCGCATTAGACGAAATGCACAGTGTAGTACATTGTATATGAGTGAGTTGCACTGAAAAACTTAGAATTTACTGAAAAACCCGCATCAGACGAAATGCAGTGTAGTACATTGTATATGAGTGAGTTGCACTGAAAAAATTAGAATTTACTGAAAAACCCGCATCAGACGAAATGCACAGTGTAGTACATTGTATATGAGTGAGTTGCACTTAAAAACTTAGAATTTACTCAAAAACCCGCATTAGACGAAATGCACAGTGTAGTACATTGTATATGAGTGAGTTGCACTGAAAAACTTAGAATTTACTGAAAAACCCGCATCAGACGAAATGCACAGTGTAGTACATTGTATATGAGTGAGTTGCACTGAAAAAATTAGAATTTACTGAAAAACCCGCATTAGACGAAATGCACAGTCTAGTACATGTATATGAGTGAGTTGCACTGAAAAACTTAGAATTTACTGAAAAACCCGCATTAGACGAAATGTACAGTGTAGTACATTGTATATGAGTGAGTTGCACTGAAATACTTAGAATTTACTGAAAAACCCGCATTAGACGAAATGCACAGTGTAGTACATTGTATATGAGTTAGTTGCACTGAAAAACTTAGAATTTACTGAAAAACCCGCATTAGACGAAATGCACAGGGTAGTACATTGTATATGAGTGAGTTGCACTGAAAAACTTAGAATTTACTGAAAAACCCGCATTAGACGAAATGCACAGTGTAGTACATAGTAAATGAGTGAATTGCACTGAAAAACTTAGAATTTACTGAAAAACCCGCATTAGACGAAATGCACAGTGTAGTACATTGTATATGAGTGAGTTGCACTGAAAAACTTAGAATTTACTGAAAAACCCGCAATAGACGAAATGCACAGTGTAGTACATTGTATATGAGTGAGTTGCACTGAAAAACTTAGAATTAACTGAAAAACCCGCATCAGACGAAATGCACAGTGTAGTACATTGTATATGAGTGAGTTGCACTGAAAAAATTAGAATTTACTGAAAAACCCGCATTAGACGAAATGCACAGTGTAGTACATAGTATATGAGTGAGTTGCACTGAAAAACATAGAATTTACTGAAAAACCCGCTTTAGACGAAATGCACAGTGTAGTACATTGTATATGAGTGAGTTGCACTGAAAAATTTAGAATTTACTGAAAAACCCGCATTAGACGAAATGCACAGTGTAGTACATTGTATATGAGTGAGTTGCACTGAAAAACTTAGAATTTACTGAAAAACCCGCATTAGACGAAATGCACAGTGTAGTACATTGTATATGAGAGAGTTGCACTGAAAAACTTAGAATTTACTGAAAAACCCGCATTAGACGAAATGTACAGTGTAGTACATTGTATATGAGTGAGTTGCACTGAAATACTTAGAATTTACTGAAAAACCCGCATTAGACGAAATGCACAGGGTAGTACATTGTATATGAGTGAGTTGCACTGAAAAACTTAGAATTTACTGAAAAACCCGCATTAGACGAAATGCACAGTGTAGTACATAGTAAATGAGTGAATTGCACTGAAAAACTTAGAATTTACTGAAAAACCCGCATTAGACGAAATGCACAGTGTAGTACATTGTATATGAGTGAGTTGCACTGAAAAACTTAGAATTTACTGAAATACCCGCATTAGACGAAATGCACAGTGTAGTACATTGTATATGAGTGAGTTGCACTGAAAAACTTAGAATTTACTGAAAAACCCGCATCAGACGAAATGCAGTGTAGTACATTGTATATGAGTGAGTTGCACTGAAAAAATTAGAATTTACTGAAAAACCCGCATCAGACGAAATGCACAGTGTAGTACATTGTATATGAGTGAGTTGCACTTAAAAACTTAGAATTTACTCAAAAACCCGCATTAGACGAAATGCACAGTGTAGTACATTGTATATGAGTGAGTTGCACTGAAAAACTTAGAATTTACTGAAAAACCCGCATCAGACGAAATGCACAGTGTAGTACATTGTATATGAGTGAGTTGCACTGAAAAAATTAGAATTTACTGAAAAACCCGCATTAGACGAAATGCACAGTGTAGTACATGTATATGAGTGAGTTGCACTGAAAAACTTAGAATTTACTGAAAAACCCGCATTAGACGAAATGTACAGTGTAGTACATTGTATATGAGTGAGTTGCACTGAAATACTTAGAATTTACTGAAAAACCCGCATTAGACGAAATGCACAGTGTAGTACATTGTATATGAGTTAGTTGCACTGAAAAACTTAGAATTTACTGAAAAACCCGCATTAGACGAAATGCACAGGGTAGTACATTGTATATGAGTGAGTTGCACTGAAAAACTTAGAATTTACTGAAAAACCCGCATTAGACGAAATGCACAGTGTAGTACATAGTAAATGAGTGAATTGCACTGAAAAACTTAGAATTTACTGAAAAACCCGCATTAGACGAAATGCACAGTGTAGTACATTGTATATGAGTGAGTTGCACTGAAAAACTTAGAATTTACTGAAAAACCCGCATTAGACGAAATGCACAGTGTAGTACATTGTATATGAGTGAGTTGCACTGAAAAACTTAGAATTAACTGAAAAACCCGCATCAGACGAAATGCACAGTGTAGTACATTGTATATGAGTGAGTTGCACTGAAAAAATTAGAATTTACTGAAAAACCCGCATTAGACGAAATGCACAGTGTAGTACATAGTATATGAGTGAGTTGCACTGAAAAACATAGAATTTACTGAAAAACCCGCTTTAGACGAAATGCACAGTGTAGTACATTGTATATGAGTGAGTTGCACTGAAAAATTTAGAATTTACTGAAAAACCCGCATTAGACGAAATGCACAGTGTAGTACATTGTATATGAGTGAGTTGCACTGAAAAACTTAGAATTTACTGAAAAACCCGCATTAGACGAAATGCACAGTGTAGTACATAGTATATGAGTGAGTTGCACTGAAAAACTTAGAATTTACTGAAAAACCCGCATTAGACGAAATGCACAGTGTAGTACATTGTATATGAGTGAGTTGCACTGAAAAACTTAGAATTTACTGAAAAACCCGCATTAGACGAAATGCACAGTGTAGTACATGTATATGAGTGAGTTGCACTGAAAAACTTAGAATTTACTGAAAAACCCTCATTAGACGAAATGCACAGTGTAGTACATTGTATATGAGTGAGTTGCACTGAAAAACTTAGAATTTACTGAAAAACCCGCATTAGACGAAATGCACAGTGTAGTACATTGTATATGAGTGAGTTGCACTGAAAAACTTAGAATTTACTGAAAAACCCGCATTAGACGAAATGCACAGTGTAGTACATTGTATATGAGTGAGTTGCACTGAAAAACTTAGAATTTACTGAAAAACCCGCATCAGACGAAATGCAGTGTAGTACATTGTATATGAGTGAGTTGCACTGAAAAAATTAGAATTTACTGAAAAACCCGCATCAGACGAAATGCACAGTGTAGTACATTGTATATGAGTGAGTTGCACTGAAAAACTTAGAATTTACTCAAAAACCCGCATTAGACGAAATGCACAGTGTAGTACATTGTATATGAGTGAGTTGCACTGAAAAACTTAGAATTTACTGAAAAACCCGCATTAGACGAAATGCACAGTGTAGTACATTGTATATGAGTGAGTTGCACTGAAATACTTAGAATTTACTGAAAAACCCGCATTAGACGAAATGCACAGTGTAGTACATTGTATATGAGTGAGTTGCACTGAAAAACTTAGAATTTACTGAAAAACCCGCATTAGACGAAATGCACAGTGTAGTACATTGTATATGAGTGAGTTGCACTGAAAAACTTAGAATTTACTCAAAAACCCACATTAGACGAAATGCACAGTGTAGTACATTGTATATGAGTGAGTTGCACTGAAAAATTAGAATTTACTGAAAAACCCGCATCAGACGAAATGCACAGTGTAGTACATTGTATATGAGTGAGTTGCACTGAAAAAATTAGAATTTACTAAAAAACCCGCATTAGACGAAATGCACAGTGTAGTACATGTATATGAGTGAGTTGCACTGAAAAACTTAGAATTTACTGAAAAACCCGCATTAGACGAAATGTACAGTGTAGTACATTGTATATGAGTGAGTTGCACTGAAATACTTAGAATTTACTGAAAAACCCGCATTAGACGAAATGCACAGTGTAGTACATTGTATATGAGTTAGTTGCACTGAAAAACTTAGAATTTACTGAAAAACCCGCATTAGACGAAATGCACAGGGTAGTACATTGTATATGAGTGAGTTGCACTGAAAAACTTAGAATTTACTGAAAAACCCGCATTAGACGAAATGCACAGTGTAGTACATAGTAAATGAGTGAATTGCACTGAAAAACTTAGAATTTACTGAAAAACCCGCATTAGACGAAATGCACAGTGTAGTACATTGTATATGAGTGAGTTGCACTGAAAAACTTAGAATTTACTGAAATACCCGCATTAGACGAAATGCACAGTGTAGTACATTGTATATGAGTGAGTTGCACTGAAAAACTTAGAATTTACTGAAAAACCCGCATCAGACGAAATGCAGTGTAGTACATTGTATATGAGTGAGTTGCACTGAAAAAATTAGAATTTACTGAAAAACCCGCATCAGACGAAATGCACAGTGTAGTACATTGTATATGAGTGAGTTGCACTTAAAAACTTAGAATTTACTCAAAAACCCGCATTAGACGAAATGCACAGTGTAGTACATTGTATATCAGTGAGTTGCACTGAAAAACTTAGAATTTACTGAAAAACCCGCATCAGACGAAATGCACAGTGTAGTACATTGTATATGAGTGAGTTGCACTGAAAAAATTAGAATTTACTGAAAAACCCGCATTAGACGAAATGCACAGTGTAGTACATGTATATGAGTGAGTTGCACTGAAAAACTTAGAATTTACTGAAAAACCCGCATTAGACGAAATGTACAGTGTAGTACATTGTATATGAGTGAGTTGCACTGAAATACTTAGAATTTACTGAAAAACCCGCATTAGACGAAATGCACAGTGTAGTACATTGTATATGAGTTAGTTGCACTGAAAAACTTAGAATTTACTGAAAAACCCGCATTAGACGAAATGCACAGGGTAGTACATTGTATATGAGTGAGTTGCACTGAAAAACTTAGAATTAACTGAAAAACCCGCATCAGACGAAATGCAGTGTAGTACATTGTATATGAGTGAGTTGCACTGAAAAAATTAGAATTTACTGAAAAACCCGCATTAGACGAAATGCACAGTGTAGTACATAGTAAATGCGTGAATTGCACTGAAAAACTTAGAATTTACTGAAAAACCCGCATTAGACGAAATGCACAGTGTAGTACATTGTATATGAGTGAGTTGCACTGAAAAACTTAGAATTAACTGAAAAACCCGCATCAGACGAAATGCAGTGTAGTACATTGTATATGAGTGAGTTGCACTGAAAAAATTAGAATTTACTGAAAAACCCGCATTAGACGAAATGCACAGTGTAGTACATAGTATATGAGTGAGTTGCACTGAAAAACATAGAATTTACTGAAAAACCCGCTTTAGACGAAATGCACAGTGTACTACATTGTATATGAGTGAGTTGCACTGAAAAATTTAGAATTTACTGAAAAACCCGCATTAGACGAAATGCAGAGTGTAGTACATTGTATATGAGTGAGTTGCACTGAAAAACTTAGAATTTACTGAAAAACCCGCATTAGACGAAATGCACAGTGTAGTACATAGTATATGAGTGAGTTGCACTGAAAAACTTAGAATTTACTGAAAAACCCGCATTAGACGAAATGCACAGTGTAGTACATTGTATATGAGTGAGTTGCACTGAAAAATTTAGAATTTACTGAAAAACCCGCATTAGATGAAATGCACAGTGTAGTACATTGTATATGAGAGAGTTGCACTGAAAAACTTAGAATTTACTGAAAAACCCGCATTAGACGAAATGCACAGTGTAGTACATTGTATATGAGTGAGTTGCACTGAAAAACTTAGAATTTACTGAAAAACCCGCATTAGACGAAATGCACAGTGTAGTACATTGTATATGAGTGAGTTGCACTGAAAAACTTAGAATTTACTGAAAAACCCGCATTAGACGAAATACACAGTGTAGTACATTGTATATGAGTGAGTTGCACTGAAAAACTTAGAATTTACTGAAAAACCCGCATTAGACGAAATGCACAGTGTAGTACATTGTATATGAGTGAGTTGCACTGAAAAACTTAGAATTTACTAAAAAACCCGCATTAGACGAAATGTACAGTGTAGTACATAGTATATGAGTGAGTTGCACTGAAAAACTTAGAATTTACTGAAAAACCTGCATTAGACGAAATGCACAGTGTAGTACATAGTATATGAGTGAGTTGCACTGAAAAACTTAGAATTTACTGAAAAACCCGCATTAGACGAAATGCACAGTGTAGTACATTGTATATGAGTGAGTTGCACTGAAAAACTTAGAATTTACTGAAAAACCCGCATTAGACGTAATGCACAGTGTAGTACATGTATATGAGTGAGTTGCACTGAAAAACTTAGAATTTACTGAAAAACCCGCATTAGACGAAATGCACAGTGTAGTACATTGTATATGAGTGAGTTGCACTGAAAAACTTAGAATTTACTGAAAAACCCGCATTAGACGAAATGCACAGTGTAGTACATTGTATATGAGTGAGTTGCACTGAAAAACTTAGAATTTACTGAAAAACCCGCATTAGACGAAATGCACAGTGTAGTACATGTATATGAGTGAGTTGCACTGAAAAACTTAGAATTTACTGAAAAACCCTCATTAGACGAAATGCACAGTGTAGTACATTGTATATGAGTGAGTTGCACTGAAAAACTTAGAATTTACTGAAAAACCCGCATTAGACGAAATGCACAGTGTAGTACATTGTATATGAGTGAGTTGCACTGAAAAACTTAGAATTTACTGAAAAACCCGCATTAGACGAAATGCACAGTGTAGTACATTGTATATGAGTGAGTTGCACTGAAAAACTTAGAATTTACTGAAAAACCCGCATCAGACGAAATGCAGTGTAGTACATTGTATATGAGTGAGTTGCACTGAAAAAATTAGAATTTACTGAAAAACCCGCATCAGACGAAATGCACAGTGTAGTACATTGTATATGAGTGAGTTGCACTGAAAAACTTAGAATTTACTCAAAAACCCGCATTAGACGAAATGCACAGTGTAGTACATTGTATATGAGTGAGTTGCACTGAAAAAATTAGAATTTACTGAAAAACCCGCATTAGACGAAATGCACAGTGTAGTACATGTATATGAGTGAGTTGCACTGAAAAACTTAGAATTTACTGAAAAACCCGCATTAGACGAAATGTACAGTGTAGTACATTGTATATGAGTGAGTTGCACTGAAATACTTAGAATTTACTGAAAAACCCGCATTAGACGAAATGCACAGTGTAGTACATTGTATATGAGTTAGTTGCACTGAAAAACTTAGAATTTACTGAAAAACCCGCATTAGACGAAATGCACAGGGTAGGACATTGTATATGAGTGAGTTGCACTGAAAAACTTAGAATTTACTGAAAAACCCGCATTAGACGAAATGCACAGTGTAGTACATAGTAAATGAGTGAATTGCACTGAAAAACTTAGAATTTACTGAAAAACCCTCATTAGACGAAATGCACAGTGTAGTACATTGTATATGAGTGAGTTGCACTGAAAAACTTAGAATTTACTGAAAAACCCGCATTAGATGAAATGAACAGTGTAGTACATAGTATATGAGTGAGTTGCACTGAAAAACTTAGAATTTACTGAAAAACCCGCATTAGATGAAATGCACAGTGTAGTACATTGTATATGAGTGAGTTGCACTGAAAAACTTAGAATTTACTGAAAAACCCGCATTAGACGAAATGCACAGTGTAGTACATTGTATATGAGTGAGTTGCACTGAAAAACTTAGAATTTACTGAAAAACCCGCATTAGACGAAATGCACAGTGTAGTACATTGTATATGAGTGAGTTGCACTGAAAAACTTAGAATTTACTGAAAAACCCGCATTAGACGAAATGCACAGTGTAGTACATTGTATATGAGAGAGTTGCACTGAAAAACTTAGAATTTACTGAAAAACCCGCATTAGACGAAATGCACAGTGTAGTACATTGTATATGAGTGAGTTGCACTGAAAAACTTAGAATTTACTGAAAAACCCGCATTAGACGAAATGCACAGTGTAGTACATTGTATATGAGTGAGTTGCACTGAAAAACTTAGAATTTACTCAAAAACCCACATTAGACGAAATGCACAGTGTAGTACATTGTATATGAGTGAGTTGCACTGAAAAATTAGAATTTACTGAAAAACCCGCATCAGACGAAATGCACAGTGTAGTACATTGTATATGAGTTAGTTGCACTGAAAAACTTAGAATTTACTGAAAAACCCGCATTAGACGAAATGCACAGTGTAGTACATTGTATATGAGTTAGTTGCACTGAAAAACTTAGAATTTACTGAAAAACCCGCATTAGACGAAATGCACAGGGTAGTACATTGTATATGAGTGAGTTGCACTGAAAAACTTAGAATTTACTGAAAAACCCGCATTAGACGAAATGCACAGTGTAGTACATAGTAAATGAGTGAATTGCACTGAAAAACTTAGAATTTACTGAAAAACCCGCATTAGACGAAATGCACAGTGTAGTACATTGTATATGAGTGAGTTGCACTGAAAAACTTAGAATTAACTGAAAAACCCGCATCAGACGAAATGCAGTGTAGTACATTGTATATGAGTGAGTTGCACTGAAAAAATTAGAATTTACTGAAAAACCCGCATTAGACGAAATGCACAGTGTAGTACATAGTATATGAGTGAGTTGCACTGAAAAACATAGAATTTACTGAAAAACCCGCTTTAGACGAAATGCACAGTGTAGTACATTGTATATGAGTGAGTTGCACTGAAAAATTTAGAATTTACTGAAAAACCCGCATTAGACGAAATGCAGAGTGTAGTACATTGTATATGAGTGAGTTGCACTGAAAAACTTAGAATTTACTGAAAAACCCGCATTAGACGAAATGCACAGTGTAGTACATAGTATATGAGTGAGTTGCACTGAAAAACTTAGAATTTACTGAAAAACCCGCATTAGACGAAATGCACAGTGTAGTACATTGTATATGAGTGAGTTGCACTGAAAAATTTAGAATTTACTGAAAAACCCGCATTAGATGAAATGCACAGTGTAGTACATTGTATATGAGAGAGTTGCACTGAAAAACTTAGAATTTACTGAAAAACCCGCATTAGACGAAATGCACAGTGTAGTACATTGTATATGAGTGAGTTGCACTGAAATATTTAGAATTTACTGAAAAACCCGCATTAGACGAAATGCACAGTGTAGTACATTGTATATGAGTGAGTTGCACTGAAAAACTTAGAATTTACTGAAAAACCCGCATTAGACGAAATACACAGTGTAGTACATTGTATATGAGTGAGTTGCACTGAAAAACTTAGAATTTACTGAAAAACCCGCATTAGACGAAATGCACAGTGTAGTACATTGTATATGAGTGAGTTGCACTGAAAAACTTAGAATTTACTAAAAAACCCGCATTAGACGAAATGTACAGTGTAGTACATAGTATATGAGTGAGTTGCACTGAAAAACTTAGAATTTACTGAAAAACCTGCATTAGACGAAATGCACAGTGTAGTACATAGTATATGAGTGAGTTGCACTGAAAAACTTAGAATTTACTGAAAAACCCGCATTAGACGAAATGCACAGTGTAGTACATTGTATATGAGTGAGTTGCACTGAAAAACTTAGAATTTACTGAAAAACCCGCATTAGACGTAATGCACAGTGTAGTACATGTATATGAGTGAGTTGCACTGAAAAACTTAGAATTTACTGAAAAACCCGCATTAGACGAAATGCACAGTGTAGTACATTGTATATGAGTGAGTTGCACTGAAAAACTTAGAATTTACTGAAAAACCCGCATTAGACGAAATGCACAGTGTAGTACATTGTATATGAGTGAGTTGCACTGAAAAACTTAGAATTTACTGAAAAACCCGCATTAGACGAAATGCACAGTGTAGTACATGTATATGAGTGAGTTGCACTGAAAAACTTAGAATTTACTGAAAAACCCTCATTAGACGAAATGCACAGTGTAGTATATTGTATATGAGTGAGTTGCACTGAAAAACTTAGAATTTACTGAAAAACCCGCATTAGACGAAATGCACAGTGTAGTACATTGTATATGAGTGAGTTGCACTGAAAAACTTAGAATTTACTGAAAAACCCGCATTAGACGAAATGCACAGTGTAGTACATTGTATATGAGTGAGTTGCACTGAAAAACTTAGAATTTACTGAAAAACCCGCATCAGACGAAATGCAGTGTAGTACATTGTATATGAGTGAGTTGCACTGAAAAAATTAGAATTTACTGAAAAACCCGCATCAGACGAAATGCACAGTGTAGTACATTGTATATGAGTGAGTTGCACTGAAAAACTTAGAATTTACTCAAAAACCCGCATTAGACGAAATGCACAGTGTAGTACATTGTATATGAGTGAGTTGCACTGAAAAAATTAGAATTTACTGAAAAACCCGCATTAGACGAAATGCACAGTGTAGTACATGTATATGAGTGAGTTGCACTGAAAAACTTAGAATTTACTGAAAAACCCGCATTAGACGAAATGTACAGTGTAGTACATTGTATATGAGTGAGTTGCACTGAAATACTTAGAATTTACTGAAAAACCCGCATTAGACGAAATGCACAGTGTAGTACATTGTATATGAGTTAGTTGCACTGAAAAACTTAGAATTTACTGAAAAACCCGCATTAGACGAAATGCACAGGGTAGGACATTGTATATGAGTGAGTTGCACTGAAAAACTTAGAATTTACTGAAAAACCCGCATTAGACGAAATGCACAGTGTAGTACATAGTAAATGAGTGAATTGCACTGAAAAACTTAGAATTTACTGAAAAACCCTCATTAGACGAAATGCACAGTGTAGTACATTGTATATGAGTGAGTTGCACTGAAAAACTTAGAATTTACTGAAAAACCCGCATTAGATGAAATGAACAGTGTAGTACATAGTATATGAGTGAGTTGCACTGAAAAACTTAGAATTTACTGAAAAACCCGCATTAGATGAAATGCACAGTGTAGTACATTGTATATGAGTGAGTTGCACTGAAAAACTTAGAATTTACTGAAAAACCCGCATTAGACGAAATGCACAGTGTAGTACATTGTATATGAGTGAGTTGCACTGAAAAACTTAGAATTTACTGAAAAACCCGCATTAGACGAAATGCACAGTGTAGTACATTGTATATGAGTGAGTTGCACTGAAAAACTTAGAATTTACTGAAAAACCCGCATTAGACGAAATGCACAGTGTAGTACATTGTATATGAGAGAGTTGCACTGAAAAACTTAGAATTTACTGAAAAACCCGCATTAGACGAAATGCACAGTGTAGTACATTGTATATGAGTGAGTTGCACTGAAAAACTTAGAATTTACTGAAAAACCCGCATTAGACGAAATGCACAGTGTAGTACATTGTATATGAGTGAGTTGCACTGAAAAACTTAGAATTTACTCAAAAACCCACATTAGACGAAATGCACAGTGTAGTACATTGTATATGAGTGAGTTGCACTGAAAAATTAGAATTTACTGAAAAACCCGCATCAGACGAAATGCACAGTGTAGTACATTGTATATGAGTTAGTTGCACTGAAAAACTTAGAATTTACTGAAAAACCCGCATTAGACGAAATGCACAGGGTAGTACATTGTATATGAGTGAGTTGCACTGAAAAACTTAGAATTTACTGAAAAACCCGCATTAGACGAAATGCACAGTGTAGTACATAGTAAATGAGTGAATTGCACTGAAAAACTTAGAATTTACTGAAAAACCCGCATTAGACGAAATGCACAGTGTAGTACATTGTATATGAGTGAGTTGCACTGAAAAACTTAGAATTTACTGAAATACCCGCATTAGACGAAATGCACAGTGTAGTACATTGTATATGAGTGAGTTGCACTGAAAATCTTAGAATTTACTGAAAAACCCGCATTTGACGAAATGCACAGTGTAGCACATAGTATATGAGTGAGTTGCACTTAAAAACTTAGAATTTACTCAAAAACCCGCATTAGACGAAATGCACAGGGTAGTACATTGTATATGAGTGAGTTGCACTGAAAAACTTAGAATTTACTGAAAAACCCGCATTAGACGAAATGCACAGTGTAGTACATAGTAAATGAGTGAATTGCACTGAAAAACTTAGAATTTACTGAAAAACCCGCATTAGACAAAATGCACAGTGTAGTACATTGTATATGAGTGAGTTGCACTGAAAAACTTAGAATTAACTGAAAAACCCGCATCAGACGAAATGCAGTGTAGTACATTGTATATGAGTGAGTTGCACTGAAAAAATTAGAATTTACTGAAAAACCCGCATTAGACGAAATGCACAGTGTAGTACATAGTATATGAGTGAGTTGCACTGAAAAACATAGAATTTACTGAAAAACCCGCTTTAGACGAAATGCACAGTGTAGTACATTGTATATGAGTGAGTTGCACTGAAAAATTTAGAATTTACTGAAAAACCCGCATTAGACGAAATGCAGAGTGTAGTACATTGTATATGAGTGAGTTGCACTGAAAAACTTAGAATTTACTGAAAAACCCGCATTAGACGAAATGCACAGTGTAGTACATAGTATATGAGTGAGTTGCACTGAAAAACTTAGAATTTACTGAAAAACCCGCATTAGACGAAATGCACAGTGTAGTACATTGTATATGAGTGAGTTGCACTGAAAAATTTAGAATTTACTGAAAAACCCGCATTAGATGAAATGCACAGTGTAGTACATTGTATATGAGAGAGTTGCACTGAAAAACTTAGAATTTACTGAAAAACCCGCATTAGACGAAATGCACAGTGTAGTACATTGTATATGAGTGAGTTGCACTGAAATATTTAGAATTTACTGAAAAACCCGCATTAGACGAAATGCACAGTGTAGTACATTGTATATGAGTGAGTTGCACTGAAAAACTTAGAATTTACTGAAAAACCCGCATTAGACGAAATACACAGTGTAGTACATTGTATATGAGTGAGTTGCACTGAAAAACTTAGAATTTACTGAAAAACCCGCATTAGACGAAATGCACAGTGTAGTACATTGTATATGAGTGAGTTGCACTGAAAAACTTAGAATTTACTAAAAAACCCGCATTAGACGAAATGTACAGTGTAGTACATAGTATATGAGTGAGTTGCACTGAAAAACTTAGAATTTACTGAAAAACCTGCATTAGACGAAATGCACAGTGTAGTACATAGTATATGAGTGAGTTGCACTGAAAAACTTAGAATTTACTGAAAAACCCGCATTAGACGAAATGCACAGTGTAGTACATTGTATATGAGTGAGTTGCACTGAAAAACTTAGAATTTACTGAAAAACCCGCATTAGACGTAATGCACAGTGTAGTACATGTATATGAGTGAGTTGCACTGAAAAACTTAGAATTTACTGAAAAACCCGCATTAGACGAAATGCACAGTGTAGTACATTGTATATGAGTGAGTTGCACTGAAAAACTTAGAATTTACTGAAAAACCCGCATTAGACGAAATGCACAGTGTAGTACATTGTATATGAGTGAGTTGCACTGAAAAACTTAGAATTTACTGAAAAACCCGCATTAGACGAAATGCACAGTGTAGTACATGTATATGAGTGAGTTGCACTGAAAAACTTAGAATTTACTGAAAAACCCTCATTAGACGAAATGCACAGTGTAGTACATTGTATATGAGTGAGTTGCACTGAAAAACTTAGAATTTACTGAAAAACCCGCATTAGACGAAATGCACAGTGTAGTACATTGTATATGAGTGAGTTGCACTGAAAAACTTAGAATTTACTGAAAAACCCGCATTAGACGAAATGCACAGTGTAGTACATTGTATATGAGTGAGTTGCACTGAAAAACTTAGAATTTACTGAAAAACCCGCATCAGACGAAATGCAGTGTAGTACATTGTATATGAGTGAGTTGCACTGAAAAAATTAGAATTTACTGAAAAACCCGCATCAGACGAAATGCACAGTGTAGTACATTGTATATGAGTGAGTTGCACTGAAAAACTTAGAATTTACTCAAAAACCCGCATTAGACGAAATGCACAGTGTAGTACATTGTATATGAGTGAGTTGCACTGAAAAACTTAGAATTTACTGAAAAACCCGCATCAGACGAAATGCACAGTGTAGTACATTGTATATGAGTGAGTTGCACTGAAAAAATTAGAATTTACTGAAAAACCCGCATTAGACGAAATGCACAGTGTAGTACATGTATATGAGTGAGTTGCACTGAAAAACTTAGAATTTACTGAAAAACCCGCATTAGACGAAATGTACAGTGTAGTACATTGTATATGAGTGAGTTGCACTGAAATACTTAGAATTTACTGAAAAACCCGCATTAGACGAAATGCACAGTGTAGTACATTGTATATGAGTTAGTTGCACTGAAAAACTTAGAATTTACTGAAAAACCCGCATTAGACGAAATGCACAGGGTAGTACATTGTATATGAGTGAGTTGCACTGAAAAACTTAGAATTTACTGAAAAACCCGCATTAGACGAAATGCACAGTGTAGTACATAGTAAATGAGTGAATTGCACTGAAAAACTTAGAATTTACTGAAAAACCCGCATTAGACGAAATGCACAGTGTAGTACATTGTATATGAGTGAGTTGCACTGAAAAACTTAGAATTTACTGAAAAACCCGCATTAGATGAAATGAACAGTGTAGTACATAGTATATGAGTGAGTTGCACTGAAAAACTTAGAATTTACTGAAAAACCCGCATTAGATGAAATGCACAGTGTAGTACATTGTATATGAGTGAGTTGCACTGAAAAACTTAGAATTTACTGAAAAACCCGCATTAGACGAAATGCACAGTGTAGTACATTGTATATGAGTGAGTTGCACTGAAAAACTTAGAATTTACTGAAAAACCCGCATTAGACGAAATGCACAGTGTAGTACATTGTATATGAGTGAGTTGCACTGAAAAACTTAGAATTTACTGAAAAACCCGCATTAGACGAAATGCACAGTGTAGTACATTGTATATGAAAGAGTTGCACTGAAAAACTTAGAATTTACTGAAAAACCCGCATTAGACGAAATGCACAGTGTAGTACATTGTATATGAGTGAGTTGCACTGAAAAACTTAGAATTTACTGAAAAACCCGCATTAGACGAAATGCACAGTGTAGTACATTGTATATGAGTGAGTTGCACTGAAAAACTTAGAATTTACTCAAAAACCCACATTAGACGAAATGCACAGTGTAGTACATTGTATATGAGTGAGTTGCACTGAAAAATTAGAATTTACTGAAAAACCCGCATCAGACGAAATGCACAGTGTAGTACATTGTATATGAGTGAGTTGCACTGAAAAAATTAGAATTTACTAAAAAACCCGCATTAGACGAAATGCACAGTGTAGTACATGTATATGAGTGAGTTGCACTGAAAAACTTAGAATTTACTGAAAAACCCGCATTAGACGAAATGTACAGTGTAGTACATTGTATATGAGTGAGTTGCACTGAAATACTTAGAATTTACTGAAAAACCCGCATTAGACGAAATGCACAGTGTAGTACATTGTATATGAGTTAGTTGCACTGAAAAACTTAGAATTTACTGAAAAACCCGCATTAGACGAAATGCACAGGGTAGTACATTGTATATGAGTGAGTTGCACTGAAAAACTTAGAATTTACTGAAAAACCCGCATTAGACGAAATGCACAGTGTAGTACATAGTAAATGAGTGAATTGCACTGAAAAACTTAGAATTTACTGAAAAACCCGCATTAGACGAAATGCACAGTGTAGTACATTGTATATGAGTGACTTGCACTGAAAAACTTAGAATTTACTGAAATACCCGCATTAGACGAAATGCACAGTGTAGTACATTGTATATGAGTGAGTTGCACTGAAAAACTTAGAATTTACTGAAAAACCCGCATCAGACGAAATGCAGTGTAGTACATTGTATATGAGTGAGTTGCACTGAAAAAATTAGAATTTACTGAAAAACCCGCATCAGACGAAATGCACAGTGTAGTACATTGTATATGAGTGAGTTGCACTTAAAAACTTAGAATTTACTCAAAAACCCGCATTAGACGAAATGCACAGTGTAGTACATTGTATATGAGTGAGTTGCACTGAAAAACTTAGAATTTACTGAAAAACCCGCATCAGACGAAATGCACAGTGTAGTACATTGTATATGAGTGAGTTGCACTGAAAAAATTAGAATTTACTGAAAAACCCGCATTAGACGAAATGCACAGTGTAGTACATGTATATGAGTGAGTTGCACTGAAAAACTTAGAATTTACTGAAAAACCCGCATTAGACGAAATGTACAGTGTAGTACATTGTATATGAGTGAGTTGCACTGAAATACTTAGAATTTACTGAAAAACCCGCATTAGACGAAATGCACAGTGTAGTACATTGTATATGAGTTAGTTGCACTGAAAAACTTAGAATTTACTGAAAAACCTGCATTAGACGAAATGCACAGGGTAGTACATTGTATATGAGTGAGTTGCACTGAAAAACTTAGAATTTACTGAAAAACCCGCATTAGACGAAATGCACAGTGTAGTACATAGTAAATGAGTGAATTGCACTGAAAAACTTAGAATTTACTGAAAAACCCGCATTAGACGAAATGCACAGTGTAGTACATTGTATATGAGTGAGTTGCACTGAAAAACTTAGAATTAACTGAAAAACCCGCATCAGACGAAATGCAGTGTAGTACATTGTATATGAGTGAGTTGCACTGAAAAAATTAGAATTTACTGAAAAACCCGCATTAGACGAAATGCACAGTGTAGTACATAGTATATGAGTGAGTTGCACTGAAAAACATAGAATTTACTGAAAAACCCGCTTTAGACGAAATGCACAGTGTAGTACATTGTATATGAGTGAGTTGCACTGAAAAATTTAGAATTTACTGAAAAACCCGCATTAGACGAAATGCACAGTGTAGTACATTGTATATGAGTGAGTTGCACTGAAAAACTTAGAATTTACTGAAAAACCCGCATTAGACGAAATGCACAGTGTAGTACATAGTATATGAGTGAGTTGCACTGAAAAACTTAGAATTTACTGAAAAACCCGCATTAGACGAAATGCACAGTGTAGTACATTGTATATGAGTGAGTTGCACTGAAAAATTTAGAATTTACTGAAAAACCCGCATTAGATGAAATGCACAGTGTAGTACATTGTATATGAGAGAGTTGCACTGAAAAACTTAGAATTTACTGAAAAACCCGCATTAGACGAAATGCACAGTGTAGTACATTGTATATGAGTGAGTTGCACTGAAATATTTAGAATTTACTGAAAAACCCGCATTAGACGAAATGCACAGTGTAGTACATTGTATATGAGTGAGTTGCACTGAAAAACTTAGAATTTACTGAAAAACCCGCATTAGACGAAATACACAGTGTAGTACATTGTATATGAGTGAGTTGCACTGAAAAACTTAGAATTTACTGAAAAACCCGCATTAGACGAAATGCACAGTGTAGTACATTGTATATGAGTGAGTTGCACTGAAAAACTTAGAATTTACTAAAAAACCCGCATTAGACGAAATGTACAGTGTAGTACATAGTATATGAGTGAGTTGCACTGAAAAACTTAGAATTTACTGAAAAACCTGCATTAGACGAAATGCACAGTGTAGTACATAGTATATGAGTGAGTTGCACTGAAAAACTTAGAATTTACTGAAAAACCCGCATTAGACGAAATGCACAGTGTAGTACATTGTATATGAGTGAGTTGCACTGAAAAACTTAGAATTTACTGAAAAACCCGCATTAGACGTAATGCACAGTGTAGTACATGTATATGAGTGAGTTGCACTGAAAAACTTAGAATTTACTGAAAAACCCGCATTAGACGAAATGCACAGTGTAGTACATTGTATATGAGTGAGTTGCACTGAAAAACTTAGAATTTACTGAAAAACCCGCATTAGACGAAATGCACAGTGTAGTACATTGTATATGAGTGAGTTGCACTGAAAAACTTAGAATTTACTGAAAAACCCGCATTAGACGAAATGCACAGTGTAGTACATTGTATATGAGTGAGTTGCACTGAAAAACTTAGAATTTACTGAAAAACCCGCATTAGACGAAATGCACAGTGTAGTACATTGTATATGAGAGAGTTGCACTGAAAAACTTAGAATTTACTGAAAAACCCGCATTAGACGAAATGCACAGTGTAGTACATTGTATATGAGTGAGTTGCACTGAAAAACTTAGAATTTACTGAAAAACCCGCATTAGACGAAATGCACAGTGTAGTACATTGTATATGAGTGAGTTGCACTGAAAAACTTAGAATTTACTCAAAAACCCGCATTAGACGAAATGAACAGTGTAGTACATTGTATATGAGTGAGTTGCACTGAAAAACTTAGAATTTACTGAAAAACCCGCATCAGACGAAATGCACAGTGTAGTACATTGTATATGAGTGAGTTGCACTGAAAAAATTAGAATTTACTGAAAAACCCGCATTAGACGAAATGCACAGTGTAGTACATGTATATGAGTGAGTTGCACTGAAAAACTTAGAATTTACTGAAAAACCCGCATTAGACGAAATGTACAGTGTAGTACATTGTATATGAGTGAGTTGCACTGAAATACTTAGAATTTACTGAAAAACCCGCATTAGACGAAATGCACAGTGTAGTACATTGTATATGAGTTAGTTGCACTGAAAAACTTAGAATTTACTGAAAAACCCGCATTAGACGAAATGCACAGGGTAGTACATTGTATATGAGTGAGTTGCACTGAAAAACTTAGAATTTACTGAAAAACCCGCATTAGACGAAATGCACAGTGTAGTACATAGTAAATGAGTGAATTGCACTGAAAAACTTAGAATTTACTGAAAAACCCGCATTAGACGAAATGCACAGTGTAGTACATTGTATATGAGTGAGTTGCACTGAAAAACTTAGAATTTACTGAAAAACCCGCATTAGACGAAATGCACAGTGTAGTACATTGTATATGAGTGAGTTGCACTGAAAAACTTAGAATTTACTGAAAAACCCACATCAGACGAAATGCAGTGTAGTACATTGTATATGAGTGAGTTGCACTGAAAAAATTAGAATTTACTGAAAAACCCGCATCAGACGAAATGCACAGTGTAGTACATTGTATATGAGTGAGTTGCACTGAAAAACTTAGAATTTACTCAAAAACCCGCATTAGACGAAATGCACAGTGTAGTACATTGTATATGAGTGAGTTGCACTGAAAAACTTAGAATTTACTGAAAAACCCGCATCAGACGAAATGCACAGTGTAGTACATTGTATATGAGTGAGTTGCACTGAAAAAATTAGAATTTACTGAAAAACCCGCATTAGACGAAATGCACAGTGTAGTACATGTATATGAGTGAGTTGCACTGAAAAACTTAGAATTTACTGAAAAACCCGCATTAGACGAAATGTACAGTGTAGTACATTGTATATGAGTGAGTTGCACTGAAATACTTAGAATTTACTGAAAAACCCGCATTAGACGAAATGCACAGTGTAGTACATTGTATATGAGTTAGTTGCACTGAAAAACTTAGAATTTACTGAAAAACCCGCATTAGACGAAATGCACAGGGTAGTACATTGTATATGAGTGAGTTGCACTGAAAAACTTAGAATTTACTGAAAAACCCGCATTAGACGAAATGCACAGTGTAGTACATAGTAAATGAGTGAATTGCACTGAAAAACTTAGAATTTACTGAAAAACCCGCATTAGACGAAATGCACAGTGTAGTACATTGTATATGAGTGAGTTGCACTGAAAAACTTAGAATTTACTGAAAACCCGCATTAGACGAAATGCACAGTGTAGTACATTGTATATGAGTGAGTTGCACTGAAAAACTTAGAATTTACTGAAAAACCCGCATTAGACGAAATGCACAGTGTAGTACATTGTATATGAGTGAGTTGCACTGAAAAATTTAGAATTTACTGAAAAACCCGCATTAGACGAAATGCACAGTGTAGTACATTGTATATGAGTGAGTTGCACTGAAAAACTTAGAATTTACTGAAAAACCCGCATCAGACGAAATGCACAGTGTAGTACATTGTATATGAGTGAGTTGCACTGAAAAAATTAGAATTTACTGAAAAACCCGCATTAGACGAAACGCACAGTGTAGTACATAGTATATGAGTGAGTTGCACTGAAAAACTTAGAATTTACTGAAAAACCCGCATTAGACGAAATGCACAGTGTAGTACATAGTATATGAGTGAGTTGGACTGAAAAACTTAGAATTTACTGAAAAACCCGCATTAGACGAAATGCACAGTGTAGTACATTGTATATGAGTGAGTTGCACTGAAAAATTTAGAATTTACTGAAAAACCCGCATTAGATGAAATGCACAGTGTAGTACATTGTATATGAGAGAGTTGCACTGAAAAACTTAGAATTTACTGAAAAACCCGCATTAGACGAAATGCACAGTGTAGTACATTGTATATGAGTGAGTTGCACTGAAATACTTAGAATTTACTGAAAAACCCGCATTAGACGAAATGCACAGTGTAGTACATTGTATATGAGTGAGTTGCACTGAAAAACTTAGAATTTACTGAAAAACCCGCATTAGACGAAATGCACAGTGTAGTACATTGTATATGAGTGAGTTGCACTGAAAAACTTAGAATTTACTGAAAAACCCGCATTAGACGAAATACACAGTGTAGTACATTGTATATGAGTGAGTTGCACTGAAAAACTTAGAATTTACTGAGAAACCCGCATTAGACTAAATGCACAGTGTAGTACATTGTATATGAGTGAGTTGCACTGAAAAAATTAGAATTTACTGAAAAACCCGCATTAGACGAAATGCACAGTGTAGTACATGTATATGAGTGAGTTGCACTGAAAAACTTAGAATTTACTGAAAAACCGGCATTAGACGAAATGTACAGTGTAGTACATTGTATATGAGTGAGTTGCACTGAAATACTTAGAATTTACTGAAAAACCCGCATTAGACGAAATGCACAGTGTAGTACATTGTATATGAGTTAGTTGCACTGAAAAACTTAGAATTTACTGTAAAACCCGCATTAGACGAAATGCACAGGGTAGTACATTGTATATGAGTGAGTTGCACTGAAATACTTAGAATTTACTGAAAAACCCGCATTAGACGAAATGCACAGTGTAGTACATTGTATATGAGTGAGTTGCACTGAAAAACTTAGAATTTACTGAAAAACCCTCATTAGACGAAATGCACAGTGTAGTACATTGTATATGAGTGAGTTGCACTGAAAAACTTAGAATTTACTGAAAAACCCACATCAGACGAAATGCAGTGTAGTACATTGTATATGAGTGAGTTGCACTGAAAAAATTAGAATTTACTGAAAAACCCGCATCAGACGAAATGCACAGTGTAGTACATTGTATATGAGTGAGTTGCACTGAAAAACTTAGAATTTACTCAAAAACGTGCATTAGACGAAATGCACAGTGTAGTACATTGTATATGAGTGAGTTGCACTGAAAAACTTAGAATTTACTGAAAAACCCGCATCAGACGAAATGCACAGTGTAGTACATTGTATATGAGTGAGTTGCACTGAAAAAATTAGAATTTACTGAAAAACCCGCATTAGACGAAATGCACAGTGTAGTACATGTATATGAGTGAGTTGCACTGAAAAACTTAGAATTTACTGAAAAACCCGCATTAGACGAAATGTACAGTGTAGTACATTGTATATGAGTGAGTTGCACTGAAATACTTAGAATTTACTGAAAAACCCGCATTAGACGAAATGCACAGTGTAGTACATTGTATATGAGTTAGTTGCACTGAAAAATTTAGAATTTACTGAAAAACCCGCATTAGACGAAATGCACAGGGTAGTACATTGTATATGAGTGAGTTGCACTGAAAAACTTAGAATTTACTGAAAAACCCGCATTAGACGAAATGCACAGTGTAGTACATAGTAAATGAGTGAATTGCACTGAAAAACTTAGAATTTACTGAAAAACCCGCATTAGACGAAATGCACAGTGTAGTACATTGTATATGAGTGAGTTGCACTGAAAAACTTAGAATTTACTGAAAACCCGCATTAGACGAAATGCACAGTGTAGTACATTGTATATGAGTGAGTTGCACTGAAAAACTTAGAATTTACTGAAAAACCCGCATTAGACGAAATGCACAGTGTAGTACATTGTATATGAGTGAGTTGCACTGAAAAATTTAGAATTTACTGAAAAACCCGCATTAGACGAAATGCACAGTGTAGTACATTGTATATGAGTGAGTTGCACTGAAAAACTTAGAATTTACTGAAAAACCCGCATCAGACGAAATGCACAGTGTAGTACATTGTATATGAGTGAGTTGCACTGAAAAAATTAGAATTTACTGAAAAACCCGCATTAGACGAAACGCACAGTGTAGTACATAGTATATGAGTGAGTTACACTGAAAAACTTAGAATTTACTGAAAAACCCGCATTAGACGAAATGCACAGTGTAGTACATAGTATATGAGTGAGTTGGACTGAAAAACTTAGAATTTACTGAAAAACCCGCATTAGACGAAATGCACAGTGTAGTACATTGTATATGAGTGAGTTGCACTGAAAAATTTAGAATTTACTGAAAAACCCGCATTAGATGAAATGCACAGTGTAGTACATTGTATATGAGAGAGTTGCACTGAAAAACTTAGAATTTACTGAAAAACCCGCATTAGACGAAATGCACAGTGTAGTACATTGTATATGAGTGAGTTGCACTGAAATACTTAGAATTTACTGAAAAACCCGCATTAGACGAAATGCACAGTGTAGTACATTGTATATGAGTGAGTTGCACTGAAAAACTTAGAATTTACTGAAAAACCCGCATTAGACGAAATGCACAGTGTAGTACATTGTATATGAGTGAGTTGCACTGAAAAACTTAGAATTTACTGAAAAACCCGCATTAGACGAAATACACAGTGTAGTACATTGTATATGAGTGAGTTGCACTGAAAAACTTAGAATTTACTGAAAAACCCGCATTAGACGAAATGCACAGTGTAGTACATTGTATATGAGTGAGTTGCACTGAAAAACTTAGAATTTACTAAAAAACCCGCATTAGACGAAATGTACAGTGTAGTACATAGTATATGAGTGAGTTGCACTGAAAAACTTAGAATTTACTGAAAAACCTGCATTAGACGAAATGCACAGTGTTGTACATAGTATATGAGTGAGTTGCACTGAAAAACTTAGAATTTACTGAAAAACCCGCATTAGACGAAATGCACAGTGTAGTACATTGTATATGAGTGAGTTGCACTGAAAAACTTAGAATTTACTGAAAAACCCGCATTAGACGAAAGGCACAGTGTAGTACATGTATATGAGTGAGTTGCACTGAAAAACTTAGAATTTACTGAAAAACCCGCATTAGACGAAATGCACAGTGTAGTACATTGTATATGAGTGAGTTGCACTGAAAAACTTAGAATTTACTGAAAAACCCGCATTAGACGAAATGCACAGTGTAGTACATTGTATATGAGTGAGTTGCACTGAAAAACTTAGAATTTACTGAAAAACCCGCATTAGACGAAATGCACAGTGTAGTACATTGTATATGAGTGAGTTGCACTGAAAAACTTAGAATTTACTCAAAAACCCGCATTAGACGAAATGCACAGTGTAGTACATTGTATATGAGTGAGTTGCACTGAAAAACTTAGAATTTACTGAAAAACCCGCATCAGACGAAATGCACAGTGTAGTACATTGTATATGAGTGAGTTGCACTGAAAAAATTAGAATTTACTGAAAAACCCGCATTAGACGAAATGCACAGTGTAGTACATGTATATGAGTGAGTTGCACTGAAAAACTTAGAATTTACTGAAAAACCGGCATTAGACGAAATGTACAGTGTAGTACATTGTATATGAGTGAGTTGCACTGAAATACTTAGAATTTACTGAAAAACCCGCATTAGACGAAATGCACAGTGTAGTACATTGTATATGAGTTAGTTGCACTGAAAAACTTAGAATTTACTGAAAAACCCGCATTAGACGAAATGCACAGTGTAGTACATTGTATATGAGTGAGTTGCACTGAAAAACTTAGAATTTACTGAAAAACCCGCATTAGACGAAATGCACAGTGTAGTACATTGTATATGAGTGAGTTGCACTGAAAAACTTAGAATTTACTGAAAAACCCGCATTAGACGAAATACACAGTGTAGTACATTGTATATGAGTGAGTTGCACTGAAAAACTTAGAATTTACTGAAAAACCCGCATTAGACGAAATGCACAGTGTAGTACATTGTATATGAGTGAGTTGCACTGAAAAACTTAGAATTTACTAAAAAAACCCGCATTAGACGAAATGTACAGTGTAGTACATAGTATATGAGTGAGTTGCACTGAAAAACTTAGAATTTACTGAAAAACCTGCATTAGACGAAATGCACAGTGTAGTACATTGTATATGAGTGAGTTGCACTGAAAAACTTAGAATTTACTGAAAAACCCGCATTAGACGAAATGCACAGTGTAGTACATTGTATATGAGTGAGTTGCACTGAAAAACTTAGAATTTACTGAAAAACCCGCATTAGACGAAATGCACAGTGTAGTACATTGTATATGAGTGAGTTGCACTGAAAAAATTAGAATTTACTGAAAAACCCGCATTAGACGAAATGCACAGTGTAGTACATGTATATGAGTGAGTTGCACTGAAAAACTTAGAATTTACTGAAAAACCCGCATTAGACGAAATGCACAGTGTAGTACATTGTATATGAGTGAGTTGCACTGAAAAACTTAGAATTTACTGAAAAACCCGCATTAGACGAAATGCACAGTGTAGTACATTGTATATGAGTGAGTTGCACTGAAAAACTTAGAATTTACTGAAAAACCCGCATTAGACGAAATGCACAGTGTAGTACATTGTATATGAGTGAGTTGCACTGAAAAACTTAGAATTTACTCAAAAACCCACATTAGACGAAATGCACAGTGTAGTACATTGTATATGAGTGAGTTGCACTGAAAAATTAGAATTTACTGAAAAACCCGCATCAGACGAAATGAACAGTGTAGTACATTGTATATGAGTGAGTTGCACTGAAAAAATTAGAATTTACTGAAAAACCCGCATTAGACGAAATGCACAGTGTAGTACATTGTATATGAGTTAGTTGCACTGAAAAACTTAGAATTTACTGAAAAACCCGCATTAGACGAAATGCACAGGGTAGTACATTGTACATGAGTGAGTTGCACTGAAAAACTTGGAATTTACTGAAAAACCCGCATTAGACGAAATGCACAGTGTAGTACATAGTAAATCAGTGAATTGCACTGAAAAACTTAGAATTTACTGAAAAACACGCATTAGACGAAATGCACAGTGTAGTACATTGTATATGAGTGAGTTGCACTGAAAAATTTAGAATTTACTGAAAAACCCGCATTAGACGAAATGCACAGTGTAGTACATTGTATATGAGTGAGTTGCACTGAAAAACTTAGAATTTACTGAAAAACCCGCATCAGACGAAATGCACAGTGTAGTACATTGTATATGAGTGAGTTGCACTGAAAAAATTAGAATTTACTGAAAAACCCGCATTAGACGAAATGCACAGTGTAGTACATAGTATATGAGTGAGTTGCACTGAAAAACTTAGAATTTACTGAAAAACCCGCATTAGACGAAATGCACAGTGTAGTACATAGTATATGAGTGAGTTGGACTGAAAAACTTAGAATTTACTGAAAAACCCGCATTAGACGAAATGCACAGTGTAGTACATTGTATATGAGTGAGTTGCACTGAAAAATTTAGAATTTACTGAAAAACCCGCATTAGATGAAATGCACAGTGTAGTACATTGTATATGAGAGAGTTGCACTGAAAAACTTAGAATTTACTGAAAAACCCGCATTAGACGAAATGCACAGTGTAGTACATTGTATATGAGTGAGTTGCACTGAAATACTTAGAATTTACTGAAAAACCCGCATTAGACGAAATGCACAGTGTAGTACATTGTATATGAGTGAGTTGCACTGAAAAACTTAGAATTTACTGAAAAACCCGCATTAGACGAAATGCACAGTGTAGTACATTGTATATGAGTGAGTTGCACTGAAAAACTTAGAATTTACTGAAAAACCCGCATTAGACGAAATACACAGTGTAGTACATTGTATATGAGTGAGTTGCACTGAAAAACTTAGAATTTACTGAAAAACCCGCATTAGACGAAATGCACAGTGTAGTACATTGTATATGAGTGAGTTGCACTGAAAAACTTAGAATTTACTAAAAACCCGCATTAGACGAAATGTACAGTGTAGTACATAGTATATGAGTGAGTTGCACTGAAAAACTTAGAATTTACTGAAAAACCCGCATTAGACGAAATGCACAGTGTAGTACATAGTATATGAGTGAGTTGCACTGAAAAACTTAGAATTTACTGAAAAACCCGCATTAGACGAAATGCACAGTGTAGTACATTGTATATGAGTGAGTTGCACTGAAAAACTTAGAATTTACTGAAAAACCCGCATTAGACGAAATGCACAGTGTAGTACATGTATATGAGTGAGTTGCACTGAAAAACTTAGAATTTACTGAAAAACCCGCATTAGACGAAATGCACAGTGTAGTACATTGTATATGAGTGAGTTGCACTGAAAAACTTAGAATTTACTGAAAAACCCGCATTAGACGAAATGCACAGTGTAGTACATTGTATATGAGAGAGTTGCACTGAAAAACTTAGAATTTACTGAAAAACCCGCATTAGACGAAATGCACAGTGTAGTACATTGTATATGAGTGAGTTGCACTGAAAAACTTAGAATTTACTGAAAAACCCGCATTAGACGAAATGCACAGTGTAGTACATTGTATATGAGTGAGTTGCACTGAAAAACTTAGAATTTACTCAAAAACCCGCATTAGACGAAATGAACAGTGTAGTACATTGTATATGAGTGAGTTGCACTGAAAAACTTAGAATTTACTGAAAAACCCGCATCAGACGAAATGCACAGTGTAGTACATTGTATATGAGTGAGTTGCACTGAAAAAATTAGAATTTACTGAAAAACACGCATTAGACGAAATGCACAGTGTAGTACATGTATATGAGTGAGTTGCACTGAAAAACTTAGAATTTACTGAAAAACCCGCATTAGACGAAATGTACAGTGTAGTACATTGTATATGAGTGAGTTGCACTGAAATACTTAGAATTTACTGAAAAACCCGCATTAGACGAAATGCACAGTGTAGTACATTGTATATGAGTTAGTGGCACTGAAAAACTTAGAATTTACTGAAAAACCCGCATTAGACGAAATGCACAGGGTAGTACATTGTATATGAGTGAGTTGCACTGAAAAACTTAGAATTTACTGAAAAACCCGCATTAGACGAAATGCACAGTGTAGTACATAGTAAATGAGTGAATTGCACTGAAAAACTTAGAATTTACTGAAAAACACGCATTAGACGAAATGCACAGTGTAGTACATTGTATATGAGTGAGTTTCACTGAAAAACTTAGAATTTACTGAAAAACCCGCATTAGACGAAATGCACAGTGTAGTACATTGTATATGAGTGAGTTGCACTGAAAAACTTAGAATTTACTGAAAAACCCACATCAGACGAAATGCAGTGTAGTACATTGTATATGAGTGAGTTGCACTGAAAAAATTAGAATTTACTGAAAAACCCGCATCAGACGAAATGCACAGTGTAGTACATTGTATATGAGTGAGTTGCACTGAAAAACTTAGAATTTACTCAAAAACCCGCATTAGACGAAATGCACAGTGTAGTACATTGTATATGAGTGAGTTGCACTGAAAAACTTAGAATTTACTGAAAAACCCGCATCAGACGAAATGCACAGTGTAGTACATTGTATATGAGTGAGTTGCACTGAAAAAATTAGAATTTACTGAAAAACCCGCATTAGACGAAATGCACAGTGTAGTACATGTATATGAGTGAGTTGCACTGAAAAACTTAGAATTTACTGAAAAACCCGCATTAGACGAAATGCACAGTGTAGTACATAGTAAATGAGTGAATTGCACTGAAAAACTTAGAATTTACTGAAAAACCCGCATTAGACGAAATGCACAGTGTAGTACATTGTATATGAGTGAGTTGCACTGAAAAACTTAGAATTTACTGAAAAACCCGCATTAGACGAAATGCACAGTGTAGTACATTGTATATGAGTGAGTTGCACTGAAAAACTTAGAATTTACTGAAAAACCCGCATTAGACGAAATACACAGTGTAGTACATTGTATATGAGTGAGTTGCACTGAAAAACTTAGAATTTACTGAAAAACCTGCATTAGACGAAATGCACAGTGTTGTACATAGTATATGAGTGAGTTGCACTGAAAAACTTAGAATTTACTGAAAAACCCGCATTAGACGAAATGCACAGTGTAGTACATTGTATATGAGTGAGTTGCACTGAAAAAATTAGAATTTACTGAAAAACCCGCATTAGACGAAATGCACAGTGTAGTACATTGTATATGAGTGAGTTGCACTGAAAAACTTAGAATTTACTCAAAAACCCACATTAGACGAAATGCACAGTGTAGTACATTGTATATGAGTGAGTTGCACTGAAAAATTAGAATTTACTGAAAAAACCCGCATCAGACGAAATGAACAGTGTAGTACATTGTATATGAGTGAGTTGCACTGAAAAAATTAGAATTTACTGAAAAACCCGCATTAGACGAAATGCACAGTGTAGTACATGTATATGAGTGAGTTGCACTGAAAAACTTAGAATTTACTGAAAAACCCGCATTAGACGAAATGTACAGTGTAGTACATTGTATATGAGTGAGTTGCACTGAAATACTTAGAATTTACTGAAAAACCCGCATTAGACGAAATGCACAGTGTAGTACATTGTATATGAGTTAGTTGCACTGAAAAACTTAGAATTTACTGAAAAACCCGCATTAGACGAAATGCACAGGGTAGTACATTGTATATGAGTGAGTTGCACTGAAAAACTTAGAATTTACTGAAAAACCCGCATTAGACGAAATGCACAGTGTAGTACATAGTAAATGAGTGAATTGCACTGAAAAACTTAGAATTTACTGAAAAACCCGCATTAGACGAAATGCACAGTGTAGTACATTGTATATGAGTGAGTTGCACTGAAAAACTTAGAATTTACTGAAAACCCGCATTAGACGAAATGCACAGTGTAGTACATTGTATATGAGTGAGTTGCACTGAAAAACTTAGAATTTACTGAAAAACCCGCATCAGACGAAATGCAGTGTAGTACATTGTATATGAGTGAGTTGCACTGAAAAAATTAGAATTTACTGAAAAACCCGCATTAGACGAAATGCACAGTGTAGTACATGTATATGAGTGAGTTGCACTGAAAAACTTAGAATTTACTGAAAAACCCGCATTAGACGAAATGTACAGTGTAGTACATTGTATATGAGTGAGTTGCACTGAAATACTTAGAATTTACTGAAAAACCCGCATTAGACGAAATGCACAGTGTAGTACATTGTATATGAGTTAGTTGCACTGAAAAACTTAGAATTTACTGAAAAACCCGCATTAGACGAAATGCACAGGGTAGTACATTGTATATGAGTGAGTTGCACTGAAAAACTTAGAATTTACTGAAAAACCCGCATTAGACGAAATGCACAGTGTAGTACATAGTAAATGAGTGAATTGCACTGAAAAACTTAGAATTTACTGAAAAACCCGCATTAGACGAAATGCACAGTGTAGTACATAGTAAATGAGTGAATTGCACTGAAAAACTTAGAATTTACTGAAAAACCCGCATCAGACGAAATGCACAGTGTAGTACATTGTATATGAGTGAGTTGCACTGAAATACTTAGAATTTACTGAAAAACCCGCATTAGACGAAATGCACAGTGTAGTACATAGTATATGAGTGAGTTGCACTGAAAAACTTAGAATTTACTGAAAAACCCGCATTAGACGAAATGCACAGTGTAGTACATAGTATATGAGTGAGTTGGACTGAAAAACTTAGAATTTACTGAAAAACCCGCATTAGACGAAATGCACAGTGTAGTACATTGTATATGAGTGAGTTGCACTGAAAAATTTAGAATTTACTGAAAAACCCGCATTAGATGAAATGCACAGTGTAGTACATTGTATATGAGAGAGTTGCACTGAAAAACTTAGAATTTACTGAAAAA
>NW_028227857.1:0-64741 GCF_978045245.1 Mus caroli | reverse complement strand
AGTGAGTTGCACTGAAAAACTTAGAATTTACTGAAAAACCCGCATTAGACGAAATGCACAGTGTAGTACATAGTATATGAGTGAGTTGCACTGAAAAACTTAGAATTTACTGAAAAACCCGCATTAGACGAAATGCACAGTGTAGTACATTGTATATGAGTGAGTTGCACTGAAAAACTTAGAATTTACTGAAAAACCCGCATTAGACGAAACGCACAGTGTAGTACATTTTATATGAGTGAGTTGCACTGAAAAACTTAGAATTTACTGAGAAACCCGCATTAGACGAAACGCACAGTGTAGTACATTGTATATGAGTGAGTTGCACTGAAAAACTTAGAATTTACTGAAAAACCCGCATTAGACGAAATGCACAGTGTAGTACATTGTATATTAGTGAGTTGCACTGAAAAACTTAGAATTTACTGAAAAACCCGCATTAGACGATATGCACAGTGTAGTACATTGTATATGAGTGAGTTGCACTGAAAAACTTAGAATTTACTGAAAAACCCGCATTAGACGAAATGCACAGTGTAGTACATTGTATATGAGTGAGTTGCACTGAAAAACTTAGAATTTACTGAAAAACCCGCATTAGACGAAATGCACAGTGTAGTACATTGTATATGAGTGAGTTGCACTGAAAAACTTAGAATTTACTGAAAAACCACCATTAGACGAAATGCACTGTGTAGTACATTGTATATGAGTGAGTTGCACTGAAAAACTTAGAATTTACTGAGAAACCCGCATTAGACGAAATGCACAGTGTAGTACATTGTATATGAGTGAGTTGCACTGAAAAACTTAGAATTTACTGAAAAACCCGCATTAGACGAAATGCACAGTGTAGTACATTGTATATGAGTGAGTTGCACTGAAAAGCTTAGAATTTACTGAAAAACCCGCATTAGACGAAATGCACAGTGTAGTACATTGTATATGAGTGAGTTGCACTGAAAAACTTAGAATTTACTGAAAAACCCGCATTAGACGAAATGCACAGTGTAGTACATTGTATATGAGTGAGTTGCACTGAAAAACTTAGAATTTACTGAAAAACCCGCATTAGAGGAAATGCACAGTGTAGTACATTGTATATGAGTGAGTTGCACTGAAAAACTTAGAATTTACTGAAAAAACCGCATTAGACGAAATGCACAGTGTAGTACATTGTATATGAGTGAGTTGCACTGAAAAACTTAGAATTTACTGAAAAACCCGCATTAGACGAAATGCACAGTGTAGTACATAGTATATGAGTGAGTTGCACTGAAAAACTTAGAATTTACTCAGAAACCCGCATTAGACGAAACGCACAGTGTAGTACATTGTATATGAGTGAGTTGCACTGAAAAACTTAGAATTTACTGAAAAACCCGCATTAGACGAAATGCACAGTGTAGTACATTGTATATTAGTGAGTTGCACTGAAAAACTTAGAATTTACTGAAAAACCCGCATTAGACGATATGCACAGTGTAGTACATTGTATATGAGTGAGTTGCACTGAAAAACTTAGAATTTACTGAAAAACCCGCATTAGACGAAATGCACAGTGTAGTACATTGTATATGAGTGAGTTGCACTGAAAAACCTAGAATTTACTGAAAAACCCGCATTAGACGAAATGCACAGTGTAGTACATTGTATATGAGTGAGGTGCACTGAAAAACTTAGAATTTACTGAAAAACCACCATTAGACGAAGTGCACAGTGTAGTACATTGTATATGAGTGAGTTGCACTGAAAAACTTAGAATTTACTGAGAAACCCGCATTAGACGAAATGCACAGTGTAGTACATTGTATATGAGTGAGTTGCACTGAAAAACTTAGAATTTACTGAAAAACCCGCATTAGACGAAATGCACAGTGTAGTACATAGTATATGAGTGAGTTGCACTGAAAAACTTAGAATTTACTGAAAAACCCGCATTAGACGAAATGCACAGTGTAGTACATTGTATATGAGTGAGTTGCACTGAAGAACTTAGAATTTACTGAAAAACCGCATTAGACGAAATGCACAGTGTAGTACATTGTATATGAGTGAGTTGCACTGAAAAACTTAGAATTTACTGAAAAACCACCATTAGACCAAATGCACAGTGTAGTACATTGTATATGAGTGAGTTGCACTGAAAAACTTAGAATTTACTGAAAAACCCGCATTAGACGAAATGCACAATGTAGTACATTGTATATGAGTGAGTTGCACTGAAAAACTTAGAATTTACTGAAAAACCCGCATTAGACGAAATGCACAGTGTAGTACATTGTATATGAGTGAGTTGCACTGAAAACTTAGAATTTACTGAAAAACCCGCATTAGACGAAATGCACAGTGTAGTACATAGTATATGAGTGAGTTGCACTGAAAAACTTAGAATTTACTGAAAAACCCGCATTAGACGAAATGCACAGTGTAGTACATTGTATATGAGTGAGTTGCACTGAAAAACTTAGAATTTACTGAAAAACCCGCATTAGACGAAACGCACAGTGTAGTACATTTTATATGAGTGAGTTGCACTGAAAAACTTAGAATTTACTGAGAAACCCGCATTAGACGAAACGCACAGTGTAGTACATTGTATATGAGTGAGTTGCACTGAAAAACTTAGAATTTACTGAAAAACCCGCATTAGACGAAATGCACAGTGTAGTACATTGTATATTAGTGAGTTGCACTGAAAAACTTAGAATTTACTGAAAAACCCGCATTAGACGATATGCACAGTGTAGTACATTGTATATGAGTGAGTTGCACTGAAAAACTTAGAATTTACTGAAAAACCCGCATTAGACGAAATGCACAGTGTAGTACATTGTATATGAGTGAGTTGCACTGAAAAACTTAGAATTTACTGAAAAACCCGCATTAGACGAAATGCACAGTGTAGTACATTGTATATGAGTGAGTTGCACTGAAAAACTTAGAATTTACTGAAAAACCACCATTAGACGAAATGCACTGTGTAGTACATTGTATATGAGTGAGTTGCACTGAAAAACTTAGAATTTACTGAGAAACCCGCATTAGACGAAATGCACAGTGTAGTACATTGTATATGAGTGAGTTGCACTGAAAAACTTAGAATTTACTGAAAAACCCGCATTAGACGAAATGCACAGTGTAGTACATTGTATATGAGTGAGTTGCACTGAAAAGCTTAGAATTTACTGAAAAACCCGCATTAGACGAAATGCACAGTGTAGTACATTGTATATGAGTGAGTTGCACTGAAAAACTTAGAATTTACTGAAAAACCCGCATTAGACGAAATGCACAGTGTAGTACATTGTATATGAGTGAGTTGCACTGAAAAACTTAGAATTTACTGAAAAACCCGCATTAGAGGAAATGCACAGTGTAGTACATTGTATATGAGTGAGTTGCACTGAAAAACTTAGAATTTACTGAAAAAACCGCATTAGACGAAATGCACAGTGTAGTACATTGTATATGAGTGAGTTGCACTGAAAAACTTAGAATTTACTGAAAAACCCGCATTAGACGAAATGCACAGTGTAGTACATAGTATATGAGTGAGTTGCACTGAAAAACTTAGAATTTACTCAGAAACCCGCATTAGACGAAACGCACAGTGTAGTACATTGTATATGAGTGAGTTGCACTGAAAAACTTAGAATTTACTGAAAAACCCGCATTAGACGAAATGCACAGTGTAGTACATTGTATATTAGTGAGTTGCACTGAAAAACTTAGAATTTACTGAAAAACCCGCATTAGACGATATGCACAGTGTAGTACATTGTATATGAGTGAGTTGCACTGAAAAACTTAGAATTTACTGAAAAACCCGCATTAGACGAAATGCACAGTGTAGTACATAGTATATGAGTGAGTTGCACTGAAGAACTTAGAATTTACTGAAAAACCCGCATTAGACGAAATGCACAGTGTAGTACATTGTATATGAGTGAGTTGCACTGAAGAACTTAGAATTTACTGAAAAACCCGCATTAGACGAAATGCACAGTGTAGTACATTGTATATGAGTGAGTTGCACTGAAAAACTTAGAATTTACTGAAAAACCACCATTAGACCAAATGCACAGTGTAGTACATTGTATATGAGTGAGTTGCACTGAAAAACTTAGAATTTACTGAAAAACCCGCATTAGACGAAATGCACAATGTAGTACATTGTATATGAGTGAGTTGCACTGAAAAACTTAGAATTTACTGAAAAACCCGCATTAGACGAAATGCACAGTGTAGTACATTGTATATGAGTGAGTTGCACTGAAAAACTTAGAATTTACTGAAAAACCCGCATTAGACGAAATGCACAGTGTAGTACATAGTATATGAGTGAGTTGCACTGAAAAACTTAGAATTTACTGAAAAACCCGCATTAGACGAAATGCACAGTGTAGTACATTGTATATGAGTGAGTTGCACTGAAAAACTTAGAATTTACTGAAAAACCCGCATTAGACGAAACGCACAGTGTAGTACATTTTATATGAGTGAGTTGCACTGAAAAACTTAGAATTTACTGAGAAACCCGCATTAGACGAAACGCACAGTGTAGTACATTGTATATGAGTGAGTTGCACTGAAAAACTTAGAATTTACTGAAAAACCCGCATTAGACGAAATGCACAGTGTAGTACATTGTATATTAGTGAGTTGCACTGAAAAACTTAGAATTTACTGAAAAACCCGCATTAGACGATATGCACAGTGTAGTACATTGTATATGAGTGAGTTGCACTGAAAAACTTAGAATTTACTGAAAAACCCGCATTAGACGAAATGCACAGTGTAGTACATTGTATATGAGTGAGTTGCACTGAAAAACTTAGAATTTACTGAAAAACCCGCATTAGACGAAATGCACAGTGTAGTACATTGTATATGAGTGAGTTGCACTGAAAAACTTAGAATTTACTGAAAAACCACCATTAGACGAAATGCACTGTGTAGTACATTGTATATGAGTGAGTTGCACTGAAAAACTTAGAATTTACTGAGAAACCCGCATTAGACGAAATGCACAGTGTAGTACATTGTATATGAGTGAGTTGCACTGAAAAACTTAGAATTTACTGAAAAACCCGCATTAGACGAAATGCACAGTGTAGTACATTGTATATGAGTGAGTTGCACTGAAAAGCTTAGAATTTACTGAAAAACCCGCATTAGACGAAATGCACAGTGTAGTACATTGTATATGAGTGAGTTGCACTGAAAAACTTAGAATTTACTGAAAAACCCGCATTAGACGAAATGCACAGTGTAGTACATTGTATATGAGTGAGTTGCACTGAAAAACTTAGAATTTACTGAAAAACCCGCATTAGAGGAAATGCACAGTGTAGTACATTGTATATGAGTGAGTTGCACTGAAAAACTTAGAATTTACTGAAAAAACCGCATTAGACGAAATGCACAGTGTAGTACATTGTATATGAGTGAGTTGCACTGAAAAACTTAGAATTTACTGAAAAACCCGCATTAGACGAAATGCACAGTGTAGTACATAGTATATGAGTGAGTTGCACTGAAAAACTTAGAATTTACTCAGAAACCCGCATTAGACGAAACGCACAGTGTAGTACATTGTATATGAGTGAGTTGCACTGAAAAACTTAGAATTTACTGAAAAACCCGCATTAGACGAAATGCACAGTGTAGTACATTGTATATTAGTGAGTTGCACTGAAAAACTTAGAATTTACTGAAAAACCCGCATTAGACGATATGCACAGTGTAGTACATTGTATATGAGTGAGTTGCACTGAAAAACTTAGAATTTACTGAAAAACCCGCATTAGACGAAATGCACAGTGTAGTACATTGTATATGAGTGAGTTGCACTGAAAAACCTAGAATTTACTGAAAAACCCGCATTAGACGAAATGCACAGTGTAGTACATTGTATATGAGTGAGGTGCACTGAAAAACTTAGAATTTACTGAAAAACCACCATTAGACGAAGTGCACAGTGTAGTACATTGTATATGAGTGAGTTGCACTGAAAAACTTAGAATTTACTGAGAAACCCGCATTAGACGAAATGCACAGTGTAGTACATTGTATATGAGTGAGTTGCACTGAAAAACTTAGAATTTACTGAAAAACCCGCATTAGACGAAATGCACAGTGTAGTACATAGTATATGAGTGAGTTGCACTGAAAAACTTAGAATTTACTGAAAAACCCGCATTAGACGAAATGCACAGTGTAGTACATTGTATATGAGTGAGTTGCACTGAAAAACTTAGAATTTACTGAAAAACCCGCATTAGACGAAATGCACAGTGTAGTACATTGTATATGAGTGAGTTGCACTGAAAAACTTAGAATTTACTGAAAAACCCGCATTAGAGGAAATGCACAGTGTAGTACATTGTATATGAGTGAGTTGCACTGAAAAACTTAGAATTTACTGAAAAAACCGCATTAGACGAAATGCACAGTGTAGTACATTGTATATGAGTGAGTTGCACTGAAAAACTTAGAATTTACTGAAAAACCCGCATTAGACGAAATGCACAGTGTAGTACATAGTATATGAGTGAGTTGCACTGAAAAACTTAGAATTTACTGAAAATCCCGCATTAGACGAAATGCACAGTGTAGTACATAGTATATGAGTGAGTTGCACTGAAGAACTTAGAATTTACTGAAAAACCCGCATTAGACGAAATGCACAGTGTAGTACATTGTATATGAGTGAGTTGCACTGAAAAACTTAGAATTTACTGAAAAACCCGCCTTAGACGAAATGCACAGTGTAGTACATTGTATATGAGTGAGTTGCACTGAAAAACTTAGAATTTACTGAAAAACCCGCATTAGACGAAATGCACAGTGTAGTACATTGTATATGAGTGAGTTGCACTGAAAAACTTAGAATTTACTGAAAAACCCGCATTAGACGAAATGCACAGTGTAGTACATTGTATATGAGTGAGTTGCATTGAAAAACTTAGAATTTACTGAAAAACCCGCATAGGACGAAATGCACAGTGTAGTACATTGTATATGAGTGAGTTGCACTGAAAAACTTAGAATTTACTGAAAAACACGCATTAGACGAAATGCACAGTGTAGTACATTGTATATGAGTGAGTTGCACTGAAAAACTCAGAATTTACAAAAAAACCCGCATTAGACGAAATGCAGTGTAGAACATAGTATATGAGTGAGTTGCACTGAAAAACTTAGAATTTACTATAAAACCCGCATTAGACGAAATGCACAGTGTAGTACATTGTATAAGAGTGAGTTGCACTGAAAAACTTAGAATTTACTGAAAAACCCGCATTAGACGAAATGCACAGTGTAGTACATTGTATATGAGTGAGCTGCACTGAAAAACTTAGAATTTACTGAAAAACCCGCATTAGACGAAATGCACAGTGTAGTACATTGTATATGAGTGAGTTGCACTGAAAAATTTAGAATTTACTGAAAAACCCGCATTAGACGAAATGCACAGTGTAGTACATTGTATATGAGTGAGTTGCACTGAAAAACTTAGAATTTACTGAAAAACCCGCATTAGACGAAATGCACAGTGTAGTACATTGTATATGAGTGAGTTGCACTGAAAAACTTAGAATTTACTGAAAAACCACCATTAGACGAAATGCACAGTGTAGTACATTGTATATGAGTGAGTTGCACTGAAAAACTTAGAATTTACTGAAAAACCCGCATTAGACGAAATGCACAGTGTAGTACATTGTATATGAGTGAGTTGCACTGAAAAACTTAGAATTTACTGAAAAACCCGCATTAGACGAAATGCACAGTGTAGTACATAGTATATGAGTGAGTAGCACTGAAAAACTTAGAATTTACTGAAAAACCCGCATTAGACGAAATGCACAGTGTAGTACATAGTATATGAGTGAGTTGCACTGAAGAACTTAGAATTTACTGAAAAACCCGCATTAGACGAAATGCACAGTGTAGTACATTGTATATGAGTGAGTTGCACTGAAAAACTTAGAATTTACTGAAAAACCACCATTAGACGAAATGCACAGTGTAGTACATTGTATATGAGTGAGTTGCACTGAAAAACTTAGAATTTACTGAAAAACCCGCATTAGACGAAATGCACAGTGTAGTACATTGTATATGAGTGAGTTGCACTGAAAAACTTAGAATTTACTGAAAAACCCGCATTAGACGAAATGGAAAGTGTAGTACATTGTATATGAGTGAGTTGGTCTGAAAAACTTAGAATTTACTGAAAAACCCGCATTAGACGAAATGCACAGTGTAGTACATAGTATATGAGTGAGTTGCACTGAAAAACTTAGAATTTACTGAAAAACCCGCATTAGACGAAATGCACAGTGTAGTACATAGTATATGAGTGAGTTGCACTGAAGAACTTAGAATTTACTGAAAAACCCGCATTAGACGAAATGCACAGTGTAGTACATTGTATATGAGTGAGTTGCACTGAAAAACTTAGAATTTACTGAAAAACTACCATTACACGAAATGCACAGTGTAGTACATTGTATATGAGTGAGTTGCACTGAAAAACTTAGAATTTACTGAAAAACCCGCATTAGACGAAATGCACAGTGTAGTACATTGTATATGAGTGAGTTGCACTGAAAAACTTAGAATTTACTGAAAAACCCGCATTAGACGAAATGCACAGTGTAGTACATTGTATATGAGTGAGTTGCACTGAAAAACTTAGAATTTACTGAAAAACCCACATTAGACGAAATGCACAGTGTAGTACATAGTATATGAGTGAGTTGCACTGAAAAAATTAGAATTTACTGAAAAACCCGCATTAGACGAAATGCACAGTGTAGTACATTGTATATGAGTGAGTTGCACTGAAAAACTTAGAATTTACTGAAAAAAGCGCATTAGACGAAATGCACAGTGTAGTACATTGTATATGAGTGAGTTGGTCTGAAAAACGTAGAATTTACTGAGAAACCCGCATTAGACGAAATGCACAGTGTAGTACATTGTATATGAGTGAGTTGCACTGAAAAACTTAGAATTTACTGAAAAACCCGCATTAGACGAAATGCACAGTGTAGTACATTGTATATGAGTGAGTTGCACTGAAAAACTTAGAATTTACTGAAAAACCCGCATTAGACGAAATGCACAGTGTAGTACATTGTATATGAGTGAGTTGCACTGAAAAACTTAGAATTACTGAAAAACCACCATTAGACGAAATGCACAGTGTAGTACATTGTATATGAGTGAGTTGCACTGAAAAACTTAGAATTTACTGAAAAACCCGCATTAGACGAAATGCACAGTGTAGTACATTGTATATGAGTGAGTTGCACTGAAAAACTTAGAATTTACTGAAAAACCCGCATTAGACGAAATGCACAGTGTAGTACATTGTATATGAGTGAGTTGGTCTGAAAAACTTAGAATTTACTGAAAAACCCACATTAGACGAAATGCACAGTGTAGTACATAGTATATGAGTGAGTTGCACTGAAAAACTTAGAATTTACTGAAAAAAGCGCATTAGACGAAATGCACAGTGTAGTACATTGTATATGAGTGAGTTGCACTGAAAAACTTAGAATTTACTGAGAAACCCGCATTAGACGAAATGCACAGTGTAGTACATTGTATATGAGTGAGTTGCACTGAAAAACTTAGAATTTACTGAAAAACTCGCATTAGACGATATGCACAGTGTAGTACATTGTATATGAGTGAGTTGCACTGAAAAACTTAGAATTTACTGAAAAACCCGCATTAGACGAAATGCACAGTGTAGTACATTGTATATGAGTGAGTTGCACTGAAAAACTTAGAATTACTGAAAAACCACCATTAGACGAAATGCACAGTGTAGTACATTGTATATGAGTGAGTTGCACTGAAAAACTTAGAATTTACTGAAAAACCCGCATTAGACGAAATGCACAGTGTAGTACATTGTATATGAGTGAGTTGCACTGAAAAACTTAGAATTTACTGAAAAACCCGCATTAGACGAAATGCACAGTGTAGTACATTGTATATGAGTGAGTTGCTCTGAAAAACTTAGAATTTACTGAAAAACCCGCATTAGACGAAATGCACAGTGTAGTACATTGTATATGAGTGAGTTGCATTGAAAAACTTAGAATTTACTGAAAAACCCGCATTAGATGAAATGCACAGTGTAGTACATTGTATATGAGTGAGTTGCACTGAAAAACTTAGAATTTACTGAAAAACCCGCATTAGACGAAATGCACAGTGTAGTACATTGTATATGAGTGAGTTGCACTGAAAAACTCAGAATTTACAGAAAAAACCGCATTAGACGAAATGCAGTGTAGAACATAGTATATGAGTGAGTTGCACTGAAAAACTTAGAATTTACTATAAAACCCGCATTAGACGAAATGCACAGTGTAGTACATTGTATAAGAGTGAGTTGCACTGAAAAACTTAGAATTTACTGAAAAACCCGCATTAGACGAAATGCACAGTGTAGTACATTGTATATGAGTGAGTTGCACTGAAAAACTTAGAATTTACTGAAAAACCCGCATTAGACGAAATGCACAGTGTAGTACATTGTATATGAGTGAGTTGCACTGAAAAACTTAGAATTTACTGAGAAACCCGCATTAGACGAAATGCACAGTGTAGTACATTGTATATGAGTGAGTTGCACTGAAAAACTTAGAATTTACTGAAAAACCCGCATTAGACGAAATGCACAGTGTAGTACATTGTATATGAGTGAGTTGCACTGAAAAACTTAGAATTTACTGAAAAACCCGCATTAGACGATATGCACAGTGTAGTACATTGTATATGAGTGAGTTGCACTGAAAAACTTAGAATTTACTGAAAAACCCGCATTAGACGAAATGCACAGTGTAGTACATTGTATATGAGTGAGTTGCACTGAAAAACTTAGAATTTACTGAAAAACCCGCATTAGACGAAATGCACAGTGTAGTACATTGTATATGAGTGAGTTGCACTGAAAAACTTAGAATTTACTGAAAAACCACCATTAGACGAAATGCACAGTGTAGTACATTGTATATGAGTGAGTTGCACTGAAAAACTTAGAATTTACTGAAAAACCCGCATTAGACGAAATGCACAGTGTAGTACATTGTATATGAGTGAGTTGCACTGAAAAACTTAAAATTTACTGAGAAACCCGCATTAGACGAAATGCACAGTGTAGTACATTGTATATGAGTGAGTTGCACTGAAAAACTTAGAATTTACTGAAAAACCCGCATTAGACGAAATGCACAGTGTAGTACATTGTATATGAGTGAGTTGCACTGAAAAACTTAGAATTTACTGAAAAACCCGCATTAGACGATATGCACAGTGTAGTACATTGTATATGAGTGAGTTGCACTGAAAAACTTAGAATTTACTGAAAAACCCGCATTAGACGAAATGCACAGTGTAGTACATTGTATATGAGTGAGTTGCACTGAAAAACTTAGAATTTACTGAAAAACCCGCATTAGACGAAATGCACAGTGTAGTACATTGTATATGAGTGAGTTGCACTGAAAAACTTAGAATTTACTGAAAAACCACCATTAGACGAAATGCACAGTGTAGTACATTGTATATGAGTGAGTTGCACTGAAAAACTTAGAATTTACTGAGAAACCCGCATTAGACGAAATGCACAGTGTAGTACATTGTATATGAGTGAGTTGCACTGAAAAACTTAGAATTTACTGAAAAACCCGCATTAGACGAAATGCACAGTGTAGTACATAGTATATGAGTGAGTTGCACTGAAAAACTTAGAATTTACTGAAAAACCCGCATTAGACGAAATGCACAGTGTAGTACATTGTATATGAGTGAGTTGCACTGAAAAATTTAGAATTTACTGAAAAACCCGCATTAGACGAAATGCACAGTGTAGTACATTGTATATGAGTGAGTTGCACTGAAAAACTTAGAATTTACTGAAAAACCCGCATTAGAGGAAATGCACAGTGTAGTACATTGTATATGAGTGAGTTGCACTGAAAAACTTAGAATTTACTGAAAAAACCGCATTAGACGAAATGCACAGTGTAGTACATTGTATATGAGTGAGTTGCACTGAAAAACTTAGAATTTACTGAAAAACCCGCATTAGACGAAATGCACAGTGTAGTACATAGTATATGAGTGAGTTGCACTGAAAAACTTAGAATTTACTGAAAATCCCGCATTAGACGAAATGCACAGTGTAGTACATAGTATATGAGTGAGTTGCACTGAAGAACTTAGAATTTACTGAAAAACCCGCATTAGACGAAATGCACAGTGTAGTACATTGTATATGAGTGAGTTGCACTGAAAAACTTAGAATTTACTGAAAAACCCGCCTTAGACGAAATGCACAGTGTAGTACATTGTATATGAGTGAGTTGCACTGAAAAACTTAGAATTTACTGAAAAACCCGCATTAGACGAAATGCACAGTGTAGTACATTGTATATGAGTGAGTTGCACTGAAAAACTTAGAATTTACTGAAAAACCCGCATTAGACGAAATGCACAGTGTAGTACATTGTATATGAGTGAGTTGCATTGAAAAACTTAGAATTTACTGAAAAACCCGCATAGGACGAAATGCACAGTGTAGTACATTGTATATGAGTGAGTTGCACTGAAAAACTTAGAATTTACTGAAAAACACGCATTAGACGAAATGCACAGTGTAGTACATTGTATATGAGTGAGTTGCACTGAAAAACTCAGAATTTACAGAAAAACCCGCATTAGACGAAATGCAGTGTAGAACATAGTATATGAGTGAGTTGCACTGAAAAACTTAGAATTTACTATAAAACCCGCATTAGACGAAATGCACAGTGTAGTACATTGTATAAGAGTGAGTTGCACTGAAAAACTTAGAATTTACTGAAAAACCCGCATTAGACGAAATGCACAGTGTAGTACATTGTATATGAGTGAGCTGCACTGAAAAACTTAGAATTTACTGAAAAACCCGCATTAGACGAAATGCACAGTGTAGTACATTGTATATGAGTGAGTTGCACTGAAAAATTTAGAATTTACTGAAAAACCCGCATTAGACGAAATGCACAGTGTAGTACATTGTATATGAGTGAGTTGCACTGAAAAACTTAGAATTTACTGAAAAACCCGCATTAGACGAAATGCACAGTGTAGTACATTGTATATGAGTGAGTTGCACTGAAAAATTTAGAATTTACTGAAAAACCCGCATTAGACGAAATGCACAGTGTAGTACATTGTATATTAGTGAGTTGCACTGAAAAACTTAGAATTTACTGAAAAACCCGCATTAGACGAAATGCACAGTGTAGTACATTGTATATGAGTGAGTTGCACTGAAAAACTTAAAATTTACTGAGAAACCCGCATTAGACGAAATGCACAGTGTAGTACATTGTATATGAGTGAGTTGCACTGAAAAACTTAGAATTTACTGAAAAAACCGCATTAGACGAAATGCACAGTGTAGTACATTGTATATGAGTGAGTTGCACTGAAAAACTTAGAATTTACTGAAAAACCCGCATTAGACGATATGCACAGTGTAGTACATTGTATATGAGTGAGTTGCACTGAAAAACTTAGAATTTACTGAAAAAACCGCATTAGACGAAATGCACAGTGTAGTACATTGTATATGAGTGAGTTGCACTGAAAAACTTAGAATTTACTGAAAAACCCGCATTAGACGAAATGCACAGTGTAGTACATTGTATATGAGTGAGTTGCACTGAAAAACTTAGAATTTACTGAAAAACCACCATTAGACGAAATGCAGAGTGTAGTACATTGTATATGAGTGAGTTGCACTGAAAAACTTAGAATTTACTGAAAAACCACCACTAGACGAAATGCACAGTGTAGTACATAGTATATGAGTGAGTTGCACTGAAAAACTTAGAATTTACTGAAAAACCCGCATTAGACGAAATGCACAGTGTAGTACATAGTATATGAGTGAGTTGCACTGAAAAACTTAGAATTTACTGAAAAACCCGCATTAGACGAAATGCACAGTGTAGTACATTGTATATGAGTGAGTTGCACTGAAAAACTTAGAATTTACTGAAAAACCCGCATTAGACGAAATGCACAGTGTAGTACATTGTATATGAGTGAGTTGCACTGAAAAATTTAGAATTTACTGAAAAACCCGCATTAGACGAAATGCACAGTGTAGTACATTGTATATGAGTGAGTTGCACTGAAAAACTTAGAATTTACTGAAAAACCCGCATTAGACGAAATGCACAGTGTAGTACATTGTATATGAGTGAGTTGCACTGAAAAACTTAGAATTTACTGAGAAACCCGCATTAGACGAAATGCACAGTGTAGTACATTGTATATGAGTGAGTTGCACTGAAAAACTTAGAATTTACTGAAAAAACCGCATTAGACGAAATGCACAGTGTAGTACATTGTATATGAGTGAGTTGCACTGAAAAACTTAGAATTTACTGAAAAACCCGCATTAGACGATATGCACAGTGTAGTACATTGTATATGAGTGAGTTGCACTGAAAAACTTAGAATTTACTGAAAAACCCGCATTAGACGAAATGCACAGTGTAGTACATTGTATATGAGTGAGTTGCACTGAAAAACTTAGAATTTACTGAAAAACCCGCATTAGACGAAATGCACAGTGTAGTACATTGTATATGAGTGAGTTGCACTGAAAAACTTAGAATTTACTGAAAAACCACCATTAGACGAAATGCACAGTGTAGTACATTGTATATGAGTGAGTTGCACTGAAAAACTTAGAATTTACTGAAAAACCCGCATTAGACGAAATGCACAGTGTAGTACATTGTATATGAGTGAGTTGCACTGAAAAACTTAGAATTTACTGAAAAACCCGCATTAGACGAAATGCACAGTGTAGTACATAGTATATGAGTGAGTTGCACTGAAAAACTTAGAATTTACTGAAAAACCCGCATTAGACGAAATGCACAGTGTAGTACATAGTATATGAGTGAGTTGCACTGAAGAACTTAGAATTTACTGAAAAACCCGCATTAGACGAAATGCACAGTGTAGTACATTGTATATGAGTGAGTTGCACTGAAAAACTTAGAATTTACTGAAAAACCACCATTAGACGAAATGCACAGTGTAGTACATTGTATATGAGTGAGTTGCACTGAAAAACTTAGAATTTACTGAAAAACCCGCATTAGACGAAATGCACAGTGTAGTATATTGTATATGATTGAGTTGCACTGAAAAACTTAGAATTTACTGAAAAACCCGCATTAGACGAAATGCACAGTGTAGTACATTGTATATGAGTGAGTTGCACTGAAAAACTTAGAATTTACTGAAAAACCCGCATTAGACGAAATGGAAAGTGTAGTACATTGTATATGAGTGAGTTGGTCTGAAAAACTTAGAATTTACTGAAAAACCCGCATTAGACGAAATGCACAGTGTAGTACATAGTATATGAGTGAGTTGCACTGAAAAACTTAGAATTTACTGAAAAACCCGCATTAGACGAAATGCACAGTGTAGTACATAGTATATGAGTGAGTTGCACTGAAGAACTTAGAATTTACTGAAAAACCCGCATTAGACGAAATGCACAGTGTAGTACATTGTATATGAGTGAGTTGCACTGAAAAACTTAGAATTTACTGAAAAACTACCATTACACGAAATGCACAGTGTAGTACATTGTATATGAGTGAGTTGCACTGAAAAACTTAGAATTTACTGAAAAACCCGCATTAGACGAAATGCACAGTGTAGTACATTGTATATGAGTGAGTTGCACTGAAAAACTTAGAATTTACTGAAAAACCCGCATTAGACGAAATGCACAGTGTAGTACATTGTATATGAGTGAGTTGCACTGAAAAACTTAGAATTTACTGAAAAACCCACATTAGACGAAATGCACAGTGTAGTACATAGTATATGAGTGAGTTGCACTGAAAAAATTAGAATTTACTGAAAAACCCGCATTAGACGAAATGCACAGTGTAGTACATTGTATATGAGTGAGTTGCACTGAAAAACTTAGAATTTACTGAAAAAAGCGCATTAGACGAAATGCACAGTGTAGTACATTGTATATGAGTGAGTTGCACTGAAAAACTTAGAATTTACTGAGAAACCCGCATTAGACGAAATGCACAGTGTAGTACATTGTATATGAGTGAGTTGCACTGAAAAACTTAGAATTTACTGAAAAACCCGCATTAGACGAAATGCACAGTGTAGTACATTGTATATGAGTGAGTTGCACTGAAAAACTTAGAATTTACTGAAAAACCCGCATTAGACGATATGCACAGTGTAGTACATTGTATATGAGTGAGTTGCACTGAAAAACTTAGAATTTACTGAAAAACCCGCATTAGACGAAATGCACAGTGTAGTACATTGTATATGAGTGAGTTGCACTGAAAAACTTAGAATTACTGAAAAACCACCATTAGACGAAATGCACAGTGTAGTACATTGTATATGAGTGAGTTGCACTGAAAAACTTAGAATTTACTGAAAAACCCGCATTAGACGAAATGCACAGTGTAGTACATTGTATATGAGTGAGTTGCACTGAAAAACTTAGAATTTACTGAAAAACCACCATTAGACGAAATGCAGAGTGTAGTACATTGTATATGAGTGAGTTGCACTGAAAAACTTAGAATTTACTGAAAAACCACCACTAGACGAAATGCACAGTGTAGTACATAGTATATGAGTGAGTTGCACTGAAAAACTTAGAATTTACTGAAAAACCCGCATTAGACGAAATGCACAGTGTAGTACATAGTATATGAGTGAGTTGCACTGAAAAACTTAGAATTTACTGAAAAACCCGCATTAGACGAAATGCACAGTGTAGTACATTGTATATGAGTGAGTTGCACTGAAAAACTTAGAATTTACTGAAAAACCCGCATTAGACGAAATGCACAGTGTAGTACATTGTATATGAGTGAGTTGCACTGAAAAATTTAGAATTTACTGAAAAACCCGCATTAGACGAAATGCACAGTGTAGTACATTGTATATGAGTGAGTTGCACTGAAAAACTTAGAATTTACTGAAAAACCCGCATTAGACGAAATGCACAGTGTAGTACATTGTATATGAGTGAGTTGCACTGAAAAACTTAGAATTTACTGAGAAACCCGCATTAGACGAAATGCACAGTGTAGTACATTGTATATGAGTGAGTTGCACTGAAAAACTTAGAATTTACTGAAAAAACCGCATTAGACGAAATGCACAGTGTAGTACATTGTATATGAGTGAGTTGCACTGAAAAACTTAGAATTTACTGAAAAACCCGCATTAGACGATATGCACAGTGTAGTACATTGTATATGAGTGAGTTGCACTGAAAAACTTAGAATTTACTGAAAAACCCGCATTAGACGAAATGCACAGTGTAGTACATTGTATATGAGTGAGTTGCACTGAAAAACTTAGAATTTACTGAAAAACCCGCATTAGACGAAATGCACAGTGTAGTACATTGTATATGAGTGAGTTGCACTGAAAAACTTAGAATTTACTGAAAAACCACCATTAGACGAAATGCACAGTGTAGTACATTGTATATGAGTGAGTTGCACTGAAAAACTTAGAATTTACTGAAAAACCCGCATTAGACGAAATGCACAGTGTAGTACATTGTATATGAGTGAGTTGCACTGAAAAACTTAGAATTTACTGAAAAACCCGCATTAGACGAAATGCACAGTGTAGTACATAGTATATGAGTGAGTTGCACTGAAAAACTTAGAATTTACTGAAAAACCCCGCATTAGACGAAATGCACAGTGTAGTACATAGTATATGAGTGAGTTGCACTGAAGAACTTAGAATTTACTGAAAAACCCGCATAGACGAAATGCACAGTGTAGTACATTGTATATGAGTGAGTTGCACTGAAAAACTTAGAATTTACTGAAAAACCACCATTAGACGAAATGCACAGTGTAGTACATTGTATATGAGTGAGTTGCACTGAAAAACTTAGAATTTACTGAAAAACCCGCATTAGACGAAATGCACAGTGTAGTATATTGTATATGATTGAGTTGCACTGAAAAACTTAGAATTTACTGAAAAAACCCGCATTAGACGAAATGCACAGTGTAGTACATTGTATATGAGTGAGTTGCACTGAAAAACTTAGAATTTACTGAAAAACCCGCATTAGACGAAATGGAAAGTGTAGTACATTGTATATGAGTGAGTTGGTCTGAAAAACTTAGAATTTACTGAACAAACCCGCATTAGACGAAATGCACAGTGTAGTACATAGTATATGAGTGAGTTGCACTGAAAAACTTAGAATTTACTGAAAAACCCGCATTAGACGAAATGCACAGTGTAGTACATAGTATATGAGTGAGTTGCACTGAAGAACTTAGAATTTACTGAAAAAACCCGCATTAGACGAAATGCACAGTGTAGCTACATAGTATATGAGTGAGTTGCACTGAAAAACTTAGAATTTACTGAAAAACCTACCATTAACACGAAATGCACAGTGTAGTACATTGTATATGAGTGAGTTGCACTGAAAAACTTAGAATTTACTGAAAAACCCGCATTAGACGAAATGCACAGTGTAGTACATTGTATATGAGTGAGTTGCACTGAAAAAACTTAGAATTTACTGAAAAACCCGCCATTAGACGAAATGCACAGTGTAGTACATTGTATATGAGTGAGTTGCACTGAAAAACTTAGAATTTACTGAAAAAACCCACATTAGACGAAATGCACAGTGTAGTACATAGTATATGAGTGAGTTGCACTGAAAAAATCTAGAATTTACTGAAAAACCCCGCATTAGACGAAATGCACAGTGTAGTACATTGTATATGAGTGAGTTGCACTGAAACACCTAGAATTACTAAACAAACCGCACCTTAACTACACAACCCACACCAAACCCACCCACCAACCTAATAAATATCTCTCTCCATACACCATCTCAAAAAACCTACCCAACACTAAAACCTATCCAACACACCATACACATTTACTACCCATGTGCATTTCGTCACAATCTGTAAACTACAACAAACATCAAAATATCCACAGTCTCAACCACATACAACTACTATGTAATAAACAGTGCATTTCGGATAATGTGGGTTTTTCAGTAAATTCTAAGTTTTTCAGTGCAACTCACTCATATACAATGTACTACAAGTGCAATTCGTCTAAGCGGTTTTCCAGAAAATTCAAATATTTCAGTGCAACTCACTCAATACAAAGTATACACTGTGCATTTCGTCTAATGCGGGTTTTATCAGTAAATTCTAAGATTTTCAGTGCAACTCACTCATATACAATGTACTACACTGTGCATATCGTGTAATGGTAGTTTTTCAGTAAATTCAAAGTTTTTCAGTGCAACTCACTCATATACAATGTACTACACTGTGCATTTCGTCTAATGCGGGTTTTTCAGTAAATTCTACGATCTTCAGTGCAACACACTCATATACTATGTACTACACTGTGCATTTCGTCTAATGCGGGTTTTACAGTAAAATACTAATTTTATCAGTGCAACTCACTCATATACTATGTACTACACTGTGCATTTCGTCTAATGCGGGTTTTTCAGTAAATTCTAAGTTTTTCAGACCAACTCACTCATATACAATGTACTACCACTTTCCATTCGTCTAATGCGGGTTTTTCCAGTAAATCTACAGTTTTTCAGTGCAACTCACTCATATACAATGTACTACACTGTGCATTTCGTTCTAAATGCGGTATTTCAGTAAATTCTAAGTTTTTCAGTGCAACTCAATCAATATACATACTACACACTGTGCAATACGACTAATGCGGGTTTTTCAGTAAATTCTAAGTTTTTCAGTGCAACTCACTCATATACAATGTACTACACTGTGCAATTCGTCTAATGGTGGTTTTTCAGTAAATTCTAAGTTTTTCAGTGCAACTCACTCCATATACAATGTACTACACTGTGCATTTCGTCTAATGCGGGTTTTTCAGTAAATTCTAAGTTCTTCAGTGCAACTCATCATATACTATGTACTACACTGTGCATTTCGTCTAATGCGGGTTTTTCAGTAAATTCTAAGTTTTCAGTGCAACTCACTCATATACTATGTACTACACTGTGCATTTCGTCTAATGCGGGTTTTTCAGTAAAATTCTAAGTTTTTCAGTGCAACTCACTCATATACAATGTACTACACCTGTGCATTTCGTCTACATGCGGGTTTTTTCAGTAAATTCTAAGTTTTTCAGTGCAACCTCACTCATATACAATGTACTACACTGTGCATTTCGTCTAATGGTGGTTTTTCAGTAAATTCTAAGTTATTCAGTGCAACTCACTCATATACAATGTACTACACCTGTGCATTTCGTCTAATGCGGGGTTTTTCAGTAAATTCTAAGTTTTTCAGTGCAACTCACTCATATACAATGTACTACACTGTGCATTTCGTCTAATGACGGGTTTTTCAGTAAATTCTAAGTTTTTCCAGTGCAACTCACTCATATACAATGTACTACACTGTGCCTATCGTCTAATGCGGGTTTTTTCAGTAAATTCTAAGTTTTTCAGTGCAACTCACTCATATACAATGTACTACACTGTGCATTTCGTCTAATGCGGTTTTTTCAGTAAATTCTAAGTTTTTCAGTGCAACTCACTCATATACAATGTACTACACTGTGCATTTCGTCTAATGCGGGTTTCTCAGTAAATTCTAAGTTTTTCAGTGCAAACATCACTCATATACAATGTACTACACTGTGCATTTCGTCTAATGCGGGTTTTTCAGTAAATTCTAAGTTTTTCAGTGCAACTCACTCATATACAATGTACTACACTGTGCATTTCGTCTAATGCGGGTTTTTCAGTAAATTCAAAATTTTTCAGTGCAACTCACTCATATACAATGTACTACACTGTGCATTTCGTCTAATGCGGGTTTTTCAGTAAATTCTAAGTTTTTCAGTGCAACTCACTCATATACAATGTACTACACTGTGCATTTCGTCTAATGCGGGTTTTTCAGTAAATTCTAAGTTTTTCAGTGCAAACTCACTCATATACTATGTACTACACTGTGCATTTCGTCTAATGCGGGTTTTTTCAGTAAATTCTAAGTTTTTCAGTGCAACTCACTCATATACTATGTACTACACTGTGCATTTCGTCTAGTGGTGGTTTTTCAGTAAATTCTAAGTTTTTCAGTGCAACTCACTCATATACAATGTACTACACTCTGCATTTCGTCTAATGGTGGTTTTTCAGTAAATTCTAAGTTTTTCAGTGCAACTCACTCATATACAATGTACTACACTGTGCATTTCGTCTAATGCGGGTTTTTCAGTAAATTCTAAGTTTTTCAGTGCAACTCACTCATATACAATGTACTACACTGTGCATTTCGTCTAATGGTGGTTTTTCAGTAATTCTAAGTTTTTCAGTGCAACTCACTCATATACAATGTACTACACTGTGCATTTCGTCTAATGCGGGTTTTTCAGTAAATTCTAAGTTTTTCAGTGCAACTCACTCATATACAATGTACTACACTGTGCATATCGTCTAATGCGGGTTTTTCAGTAAATTCTAAGTTTTTCAGTGCAACTCACTCATATACAATGTACTACACTGTGCATTTCGTCTAATGCGGGTTTTTCAGTAAATTCTAAGTTTTTCAGTGCAACTCACTCATATACAATGTACTACACTGTGCATTTCGTCTAACTGCGGGTTTCTCAGTAAATTCTAAGTTTTTCAGTGCAACTCACTCATATACAATGTACTACACTGTGCATTTCGTCTAATGCGCTTTTTTCAGTAAATTCTAAGTTTTTCAGTGCAACTCACTCATATACAATGTACTACACTGTGCAATTTCGTCTAATGCGGGTTTTTCAGTAAATTCTAATTTTTTCAGTGCAACTCACTCAAATACTATGTACTACACTGTGCATTTCGTCTAATGTGGGTTTTTCAGTAAATTCTAAGTTTTTCAGTGCAACTCACTCATATACAATGTACTACACTGTGCATTTCGTCTAATGCGGGTTTTTCAGTAAATTCCTAAGTTTTTCAGTGCAACTCACTCTCATATACAATGTACTACACTGTGCATTTCGTCTAATGCGGGTTTTTCAGTAAATTCTAAGTTTTTCAGTGCCAACTCACTCATATACAATGTACTACACTGTGCATTTCGTGTAATGGTAGTTTTTCAGTAAATTCTAAGTTTTTCAGTGCAACTCACTCATATACAATGTACTACCACTGTGCATTTCGTCTAATGCGGGTTTTTCAGTAAATTCTAAGTTCTTCAGTGCAACTCACTCATATACTATGTACCTACACTGTGCATTTCGTCTACTGCGGGTTTATACAGTACAATCTAAGTTTTTCAGTGCAACTCACTCATATACTATGTACTACACTGTGCATTTCGTCTAATGCGGGTTTTTTCCAGTAAATTCTAAGTTTTTCAGACCAACTCACTCATATACAATGTACTACACTTTCCATTTCGTCTAATGCGGGTTTTTCAGTAAATTCTAAGTTTTTCAGTGCACACTCACTCATATACAATGTACCTACACTGTGCATTTCGTCTAATGCGGTTTTTCAGTAAATTCTAAGTTTTTCAGTGCAACTCAATCATATACAATATACTACACTGTGCATTTCGTCTAATGCGGGTTTTTCAGTAAATTCTAAGTTTTTCAGTGCAACTCACTCATATACAATGTACTACACTGTGCATTTCGTCTAATGGTGGTTTTTCAGTAAATTCTAAGTTTTTCAGTGCAACTCACTCATATACAATGTACTACACTGTGCATATTCGTCTAATGCGGGTTTTTCAGTAAATTCTAAGTTCTTCAGTGCAACTCACTCATATACTATGTACTACACTGTGCATTTCCGTCTAATGCGGGTTTTTCAGTAAATTCTAAGTTTTTCAGTGCAACTCACTCATATACTATGTACTACACTGTGCATTTCGTCTAATGCGGGTTTTTCAGTAAATTCTAAGTTTTTCAGTGCAACTCACTCATATACAATGTACTACACTGTGCAATTTCGTCTAATGCGGGGTTTTCAGTAAATTCTAAGTTTTTCAGTGCAACTCACTCATATACAATGTACTACACTGTGCATTTCGTCTAATGGTGGTTTTTCAGTAAATTCTAAGTTTTTCAGTGCAACTCCACTCATATACAATGTACTACACTGTGCATTTCGTCTAATGCGGGTTTTTCAGTAAATTCTAAGTTTTTCAGCAGTGCAACTCACTCATATACAATGTACTACACTGTGCATTTCGTCTAATGCGGGTTTTTCAGTAAATTCTAAGTTTTTCAGTGCAACTCACTCATATACAATGTACTACACTGTGCATATCGTCTAATGCGGGTTTTTCAGTAAATTCTAAGTTTTTCAGTGCAACTCACTCATATACAATGTACTACACTGTGCATTTCGTCTAATGCGGTTTTTTTCAGTAAATTCTAAGTTTTCAGTGCAACTCACTCATATACAATGTACTACACTGTGCAATTTCGTCTAATGCGGGTTTCTCAGTAAATTCTAAGTTTTTCAGTGCAACTCACTCATATACAATGTACTACACTGTGCATTTCGTCTAATGCGGGTTTTTCAGTAAATTCTAAGTTTTTCAGTGCAACTCACTCATATACAATGTACTACACTGTGCATTTCGTCTAATGCGGGTTTTTCAGTAAATTCTAAATTTTTCAGTGCAACTCACTCATATACAATGTACTACACTGTGCATTTCGTCTAATGCGGGTTTTTCAGTAAATTCTAAGTTTTTCAGTGCAACTCACTCATATACAATGTACTACACTGTGCATTTCGTCTAATGCGGGTTTTTCAGTAAATTCTAAGTTTTTCAGTGCAACCTCACTCATATACTATGTACTACACTGTGCATTTCGTCTAATGCGGGTTTTTCAGTAAATTCTAAGTTTTTCAGTGCAACTCACTCATATACTATGTACTACACTGTGCATTTCGTCTAGTGGTGGTTTTTCAGTAAATTCTAAGTTTTTCAGTGCAACTCACTCATATACAATGTACTACACTCTGCATTTCGTCTAATGGTGGTTTTTCAGTAAATTCTAAGTTTTTTCAGTGCAACTCACTCATATACAATGTACTACACTGTGCATTTCGTCTAATGCGGGTTTTTCAGTAAATTCTAAGTTTTTCAGTGCAACTCACTCATATACAATGTACTACACTGTGCATTTCGTCTAATGCGGTTTTTTCAGTAAATTCTAAGTTTTTCAGTGCAACTCACTCATATACAATGTACTACACTGTGCATATCGTCTAATGCGGGTTTTTCAGTAAATTCTACGTTTTTCAGTGCAACTCACTCATATACAATGTACTACACTGTGCATTTCGTCTAATGCGGTTTATTCAGAAAATTCTAAGTTTTTCAGTGCAACTCACTCATATACAATGTACTACACTGTGCATTTCGTCTAATGCGGGTTTCTCAGTAAATTTTAAGTTTTCAGTGCAACTCACTCATATACAATGTACTACACTGTGCATTTCGTCTAATGCGGGTTTTTCAGTAAATTCTAAGTTTTTCAGTGCAACTCACTAATATACAATGTACTACACTGTGCATTTCGTCTAATGCGGGTTTTTCAGTAAATTCTAAATTTTTCAGTGCAACTCACTCATATACAATGTACTACACTGGCATTTCGTCTAATGCGGGTTTTTCAGTAAATTCTAAGTTTTTCAGTGCAAACTCACTCATATACAATGTACTACACTGTGCATTTCGTCTAATGCGGGTTTTTCAGTAAATTCTAAATTTTTCAGTGCAACTCACTCATATACAATGTACTACACTGTGCATTTCGTCTAATGCGGGTTTTTCAGTAAATTCTAAGTTTTTCAGTGCAGCTCACTCATATACAATGTACTACACTGTGCATTTCGTCTAATGCGGGTTTTTCAGTAAATTCTAAGTTTTTCAGTGCAACTCACTCTTAATACAATGTACTACACTGTGCATTTCGTCTAATGCGGGTTTTATAGTAAATTCTAAGTTTTTCAGTGCAACTCACTCATATACTATGTTCTACACTGCATTTCGTCTAATGCGGGTTTTTCCTGTAAATTCTGAGTTTTTCAGTGCAACTCACTCATATACAATGTACTACACTGTGCATTTCGTCTAATGCGTGTTTTTCAGTAACTTCTAAGTTTTTCAGTGCAACTCAACTCATATACAATGTACTACACTGTGCATTTCGTCCTATGCGGGTTTTTCAGTAAATTCTAAGTTTTTCAATGCAACTCACTCATATACAATGTACTACACTGTGCATTTCGTCTAATGCGGGTTTTTCAGTAAATTCTAAGTTTTTCAGTGCAACTCACTCATATACAATGTACTACACTGTGCATTTCGTCTAATGCGGGTTTTTCAGTAAATTCTAAGTTTTTCAGTGCAACTCACTCATATACAATGTACTACACTGTGCATTTCGTCTAAGGCGGGTTTTTCAGTAAATTCTAAGTTTATTCAGTGCAACTCACTCATATACAATGTACTACACCTGTGCATTTCGTCTAATGCGGGTTTTTCAGTAAATTCTAACGTTCTTCAGTGCAACTCACTCATATACTATGTACTACACTGTGCATTTCGTCTAATGCGGGATTTTCAGTAACATTCTAAGTTTTTCAGTGCAACTCACTCATATACTATGTACTACACAGTGCATTACGTCTAATGCGGGTTTTCAGTAAATTCTAAGTTTTTCAGTGCAACTCACTCATATACAATGTACTACACACTGTGCATTTCGTCTAATGCGGTTTTTTCAGTAAATTCTAAGTTTTTCAGTGCAACTCACTCATATACAATGTACTACACTGTGCATTTCCTCTAATGCGGGTTTTTCAGTAAATTCTAAGTTTTTCAGTGCAACTCACTCATATACAATGTACTACACTGTGCATTTCGTCTAATGCGGGTTTTTCAGTAAATTCTAAATTTTTCAGTGCAACTCACTCATATACAATGTACTACACTGTGCATTTCGTCTAATGGGGTTTTTTCAGTAAATTCTAAGTTTTTCAGTGCAACTCACTCATATACTATGTACTACACTGTGCATTTCGTCCTAATGGGGTTTTATCAGTAAATTCTAAGTTTTTCAGTGCAACTCACTCATATACAATGTACTACACTGTGCATTTCGTCTAATGCGGGATTCTCAGTAAATTCTAAGTTTTTCAGTGCAACTCACTCATATACAATGTACTACACTGTGCCATTACGTCTAATGGTGGTTTTTCAGTAAATTCTAAGTTTTTCAGTGCAACTCACTCATATACAAAGTACTACACTGTGCATTTACGTCTAATGCGGGTTTTTCAGTAAATTCTAAGTTTTTCAGTGCAACTCACTCATATACAATGTACTACACTGTGCATTACGTCTAATGCGGGTTTTCAGTAAATTCTAAGTTTTTCAGTGCAACTCACTCATATACAATGTACTACACTGTGCATATCGTCTAATGCGGGTTTTTCAGTAAATTCTAAGTTTTTCAGTGCAACCTCACTATATACAATGTACTACACTGTGCATTTCGTCTAATGCGGGTTTTTCAGTAAATTCTAAGTTTTTCAGTGCAACTCACTCATATACAATGTACTACACTGTGCATTTCGTCTAATGCGGGTTTCTCAGTAAATTTTAAGTTTTTCAGTGCAACTCACTCATATACAATGTACTACACTGTGCATATCGTCTAATGCGGGTTTTTCAGTAAATTCTAAGTTTTTCAGTGCAACTCACTCATATACAATCGTACTACAACTGTGCATTTCGTCTAATGGTGGTTTTTCAGTAAATTCTAAGTTTTTCAGTGCAACTCACTCATATACAATGTACTACACTGTGCATTTCGTCTAATGCGGGTTTTTCAGTAAATTCTAAGTTTTTCAGTGCAACTCACTCATATACAATGTACTACACTGTGCAATTTCGTCTAATGCGGGTTTTTCAGTAAATTCTAAGTTTTTCAGTGCAACTCACTCATATACAATGTACTCCACTGTGCATATCGTCTAATGCGGGTTTTTCAGTAAATTCTAAGTTTTTCAGTGCAACTCACTCATATACAATGTACTACACTGTGCATTTCGTCTAATGCGGGTTTTTCAGTAAATTCTAAGTTTTTCAGTGCAACTCACTCATATACAATGTACTACACTGTGCATTTCGTCTAATGCGGGTTTCTCAGTAAATTCTAAGTTTTTCAGTGCAACTCACTCATATACAATGTACTACACTGTGCATTTCGTCTAATGCGGGTTTTTCAGTAACATTCTAAGTTTTTCAGTGCAACTCACTCATATACAATGTACTACACTGTGCATTTCGTCTAATGCGGGTTTTTCAGTAAATTCTAAGTTTTTCAGTGCAACTCACTCTTATACAATGTACTACACTGTGCATTTCGTCTAAAGCGGGTTTTATAGTAAATTCTAAGTTTTTCAGTGCCAACTCCACTCATATACTATGTTCTACACTGCATTTCGTCTAATGCGGTTTTTTCTGTAAATTCTGAGTTTTTCAGTGCAACTCACTCATATACAATGTACTACACTGTGCATTTCGTCTAATGCGGGTTTTTCAGTAAATTCTAAGTTTTTCAGTGCAACTCACTCATATACAATGTACTACACTGTGCATTTCATCTAATGCGGGTTTTTCCGTAAATTCTAAGTTTTTCAATGCAACTCACCTCATATACAATGTACTACACTGTGCATTTCGTCTAATGCGGGTTTTTCAGTAAATTCTAAGTTTTTCAGAGCAACTCACCTCATATACAATGTACTACACTGTGCATTTCGTCTAATGCGGGTTTTTCAGTAAATTCTAAGTTTTTCAGTGCAACTCACTCATATACAATGTACTACACTGTGCATTTCGTCTAATGCGGGTTTTTTCAGTAAAATTCTAAGTTTTTCAGTGCAACTCACTCATATACAATGTACTACACTGTGCATTTCCGTCTAACTGGTGGTTTTTCAGTAATTCTAAGTTTTTCAGTGCAACTCACTCATATACAATGTACTACACTGTGCATTTCGTCTAATGCGGGTTTTTCAGTAAATTCTAAGTTTTTCAGTGCAACTCACTCATATACAATGTACTACACTGTGCATATCGTCTAATGCGAGTTTTTCAGTAAATTCTAAGTTTTTCAGTGCAACTCACTCATATACAATGTACTACACTGTGCATTTCGTCTAATGCGGGTTTCTCAGTAAATTCTAAGTTTTTCAGTGCAACTCACTCATATACAATGTACTACACTGTGCATTTCGTCTAATGCGCTTTTTTCAGTAAATTCTAAGTTTTTCAGTGCAACTCACTCATATACTATGTACTACACTGTGCATTTCGTCTAATGTGGGTTTTTCAGTAAATTCTAAGTTTTTCAGACCAACTCACTCATATACAATGTACTACACTGTGCATTTCGTCTAATGCGGGTTTTTCAGTAAATTCTAAGTTTTTCAGTGCAACTCACTCATATACAATGTACTACACTGTGCATTTCGTCTAATGCGGGTTTTTCAGTAAATTCTAAGTTTTTCAGTGCAACTCACTCATATACAATGTACTACACTGTGCATTTCGTCTAATGGTGGTTTTTCAGTAATTCTAAGTTTTTCAGTGCAACTCACTCATATACAATGTACTACACTGTGCATTTCGTCTAATGCGGGTTTTTCAGTAAAATCTAAGTTTTTCAGTGCAACTCACTCATATACAATGTACTACACTGTGCATTTCGTCTAATGCGGGTTTTTCAGTAAATTCTAAGTTTTTCAGTGCAACTCACTCATATACAATGTACTACACTGTGCATTTCGTCTAATGCGGGTTTCTCAGTAAATTCTACGTTTTTCAGACCAACTCACTCATATACAATGTACTACACTGTGCAATTCGTCTAATGCGCTTTTTTCAGTAAATTCTAAGTTTTTCAGTGCAACTCACTCATATACAATGTACTACACTGTGCATTTCGTCTAATGCGGGTTTTTCAGTAAATTCTAATTTTTTCAGTGCACACTCCACCTCATATACTATGTACTACACTGTGCATTTCGTCTAATGTGGGTTTTTTCAGTAAATTCTAAGTTTTTCAGATGCAACTCACTCATATACAATGTACTACACTGTGCCTTTCGTCTAATGCGGGTTTTTCAGTAAATTCTAAGTTTTTCAGTGCAACTCACTCATATACAATGTACTACACTGTGCATTTCGTCTAATGCGGGTTTTTCAGTAAATTCTAAGTTTTTCAGTGCAACTCACTCATATACAATGTACTACACTGTGCATTTCGTGTAATGGTAGTTTTTCAGTAAATTCTAAGTTTTTCAGTGCAACTCACTCATATACAATGTACTACACTGTGCATTTCGTCTAATGCGGGTTTTTCAGTAAATTCTAAGTTCTTCAGTGCAACTCACTCATATACTATGTACTACACTGTGCATTTCGTCTAATGCGGGTTTTTCAGTAAATTCTAGTTTTTCAGTGCAACTCACTCATATACTATGTACTACACTGTGCATTTCGTCTAATGCGGGTTTTTCAGTAAATTCTAAGTTTTTCAGACCAACTCACTCATATACAATGTACTACACTTTCCATTTCGTCTAATGCGGGTTTTTCAGTAAATTCTAAGTTTTTCAGTGCAACTCACTCATATACAATGTACTACACTGTGCATTTCGTCTAATGCGGGTTTTTCAGTAAATTCTAAGTTTTTCAGTGCAACTCACTCATATACAATGTACTACACTGTGCATTTCGTCTAATGGTGGTTTTTTCCAGTCAAATTCTAAGTTTTTCAGTGCAACCTCACTCATATACAATGTACTACACTGTGCATTTCGTCTAACTGCGGGTTTTTCAGTAAATTCTAAGTTCTTCAGTGCAACTCACTCATATACTATGTACTACACTGTGCATTTCGTCTAATGCGGGTTTTTCAGTAAATTCTAAGTTTTTCAGTGCTACTCACTCATATTACTATGTACTACACTGATGCATTTCGTCTAATGCGGGTTTTTCAGTAAATTCTAAGTTTTTCAGTGCAACTCACTCATATACAATGTACTACACTGTGCATTTCGTCTAATGCGGGTTTTTCAGTAAATTCTAAGTTTTTCAGTGCAACTCACTCATATACAATGTACTACACTGTGCATTTCGTCTAATGGTGGTTTTTCAGTAAATTCTAAGTTTTTCAGTGCAACTCACTCATATACAATGTACTACACTGTGCATTTCGTCTAATGCGGGTTTTTCAGTAAATCTAAGTTTTTCAGTGCAACTCACTCATATACAATGTACTACACTGTGCATTTCGTCTAATGCGGGTTTTTTCAGTAAATTCTAAATTTTCAGTGCCAACTCACTCATATACAATGTACTACACTGTGCATTTCGTCTAATGCGGGTTTTTTCAGTAAATTCTAAGTTTTTCAGTGCAGCTCACTCATATACAATGTACTACACTGTGCATTTCGTCTAATGCGGGTTTTTCAGTAAATTCTAAGTTTTTCAGTGCAACTCACTCTTATACAATGTACTACACTGTGCATTTCGTCTAATGCGGGTTTTATAGTAAATTCTAAGTTTTTCAGTGCAACTCACTCATATACTATGTTCTACACTGCATTTCGTCTAATGCGGGTTTTTTTGTAAATTTCTGAGTTTTTCAGTGCAACCTCACTCATATACAATGTACTACACTGTGCATTTCGTCTAATGCGTGTTTTTCAGTAAATTCTAAGTTTTTCAGTGCAACTCACTCATATACAATGTACTACACTGTGCAATTCGTCCTATGCGGGTTTTTCAGTAAAATTCTAAGTTTTTCAATGCACACTCACTCATATACAATGTACTACACTGTGCATTTCGTCTAATGCGGGTTTTTCAGTAAATTCTAAGTTCTTTCAGTGCAACTCACTCATATACAATGTACTACACTGTGCATTTCGTCTAATGCGGGTTTTTCAGTAAATTCTAAGTTTTTCAGTGCAACTCACTCATATACAATGTACTACACTGTGCATTTCGTCTAAGGCGGGTTTTTCAGTAAATTCTAAGTTTTTCAGTGCAACTCACTCATATACAATGTACTACACTGTGCATTTCGTCTAATGCGGGTTTTTCAGTAAATTCTAAGTTCTTCAGTGCAACTCACTCATATACTATGTACTACACTGTGCATTTCGTCTAATGCGGGATTTTCAGTAAATTCTAAGTTTTTCAGTGCAACTCACTCATATACTATGTACTACACTGTGCATTTCGTCTAATGCGGGTTTTTCAGTAAATTCTAAGTTTTTCAGTGCAACTCACTCATATACAATGTACTACACTGTGCATTTCGTCTAATGCGGGTTTTTCAGTAAATTCTAAGTTTTTCAGTGCAACACACTCATATACAATGTACTACACTGTGCATTTCTTCTAATGCGGGTTTTTCAGTAAATTCTAAGTTTTTCAGTGCAACTCACTCATATACAATGTACTACACTGTGCATTTCGTCTAATGCGGGTTTTTCAGTAAATTCTAAGTTTTTCAGTGCAACTCACTCATATACAATGTACTACACTGTGCATTTCTTCTAATGCGTGTTTTTCAGTAAATTCTAAGTTTTTCAGTGCAACTCACTCATATACAATGTACTACACTGTGCATTTCGTCTAATGCGGGTTTTTCAGTAAATTCTAAGTTTTTCAGTGCAACTCACTCATATACAATGTACTACACTGTGCATTTCGTCTAATGCGGGTTTTTCAGTAAATTCTAAGTTTTTCAGTGCAACTCACTCATATACAATGTACTACATTGTGCATTTCGTCTAATGCTGGTTTTTCAGTAAATTCTAAGTTTTTTAGTGCAACTAACGCATATACAATGTACTACACTGTGCATTTCGTCTAATGCGGGTTTTTAGTAAATTCTAAGTTTTTCAGTGCAACTCACTCATATACAATGTACTACACTGTGCATTTCGTCTAATGCGGGTTTTTCAGTAAATTCTAAGTTTTTCAGTGCAAGTCACTCATATACAATGTACTACACTGTGCATTTTGTCTAATGAGGGTTTTTCAGTAAATTCTAAGTTTTTCAGTGCAACTCACTCATATACTATGTAATACACTGTGCATTTCGTCTAATGCGGGTTTTTCAGTAAATTCTAAGTTTTTCAGTGCAACTCACTCATATACAATGTACTACACTGTGCATTTCGTCTAATGCGGGTTTTTCAGTAAATTCTAAGTTTTTCAGTGCAACTCACTCATATACTATGTACTACACTGTGCATTTCGTCTAATGCGGGTTTTTCAGTAAATTCTAAGTTTTTCAGTGCAACTCACTCATATACAATGTACTACACTGTGCATTTCGTCTAATGCGGGTTTTTCAGTAAATTCTAAGTTTTTCAGTGCAACTCACTCATATACAATGTACTACACTGTGCATTTCGTCTAATGCGGGTTTTTCAGTAAATTCTAAGTTTTTCAGTGCAACTCACTCATATACAATGTACAACACTGTGCATATCGTCTAATGCGGGTTTTTCAGTAAATTCTAAGTTTTTCAGTGCAACTCACTCATATACAATGTACTACACTGTGCATTTCGTCTAATGCGGGTTTTTCAGTAAATTCTAAGTTTTTCAGTGCAACTCACTCATATACAATGTACTACACTGTGCATTTCGTCTAATGCGGGTTTTTCAGTAAATTCTAAGTTTTTCAGTGCAACTCACTCATATACTATGTACTACACTGTGCATTTCGTCTAATGCGGGTTTTTCAGTAAATTCTAAGTTTTTCAGTGCAACTCACTCATATACAATGTACTACACTGTGCATTTCGTCTAATGCGGGTTTTTCAGTAAATTCTAATTTTTTTAGTGCAACTAACGCATATACAATGTACTACACTGTGCATTTCGTCTAATGCGGGTTTTTCAGTAAATTCTAAGTTTTTCAGTGCAACTCACTCATATACAATGTACTACACTGTGCATTTCGTCTAATGCGGGTTTTTCAGTAAATTCTAAGTTTTTCAGTGCAACTCACTCATATACAATGTACAACACTGTGCATATCGTCTAATGCGGGTTTTTCAGTAAATTCTAAGTTTTTCAGTGCAACTCACTCATATACAATGTACTACACTGTGCATTTCGTCTAATGCGGGTTTTTCAGTAAATTCTAAGTTTTTCAGTGCAACTCACTCATATACAATGTACTACACTGTGCATTTCGTCCAATGCGGGTTTTTCAGTAAATTCTAAGTTTTTCAGTGCAACTCACTCATATACAATGTACTACACTGTGCATTTCGTCCAATGCGGGTTTTTCAGTAAATTCTAAGTTTTTCAGTGCAACTCACTCATATACAATGTACTACACTGTGCATTTCGTCCAATGCGGGTTTTTCAGTAAATTCTAAGTTTTTCAGTGCAACTCACTCATATACAATGTACTAAACTGTGCATTTCGTCCAATGCGGGTTTTTCAGTAAATTCTAAGTTTTTCAGTGCAACTCACTCTTATACAATGTACTATACTGTGCATTTCGTCTAATGCGGGTTTTTCAGTAAATTCTAAGTTTTTCAGTGCAACTCACTCATATACAATGTACTACACTGTGCATTTCGTCTAATGCGGGTTTTTCAGTAAATTCTAAGTTTTTCAGTGCAACTCACTCATATACAATGTACTACACTGTCCATTTCGTCTAATGCGGGTTTTTCAGTAAATTCTAAGTTTTTCAGTGCAACTCACTCATATACAATGTACTACACTGTGCATTTCGTCTAATGCGGGTTTTTCAGTAAATTCTAAGTTTTTCAGTGCAACTCACTCATATACAATGTACAACACTGTGCATATCGTCTAATGCGGGTTTTTCAGTAAATTCTAAGTTTTTCAGTGCAACTCACTCATATACAATGTACTACACTGTGCATTTCTTCTAATGTGGGTTTTTCAGTAAATTCTAAGTTTTTCAGTGCAACTCACTCATATACAATGTACTACACTGTGCATTTCGTCTAATGCGTGTTTTTCAGTAAATTCTAAGTTTTTCAGTGCAACTCACTCATATACAATATACTACACTGTGCATTTCGTCTAATGCGGGTTTTTCAGTAAATTCTAAGTTTTTCAGTGCAACTCACTCATATACAATGTACTACACTGTGCATTTCGTCTAATGCGGGTGTTTCAGTAAATTCTAAGTTTTTCAGTGCAACTCACTCATATACAATGTACTATACTGTGCATTTCGTCTAATGCGGGTTTTTCAGTAAATTCTAAGTTTTTCAGTGCAACTCACTCATATACAATGTACTACACTGTGCATTTCGTCTAATGCGGGTTTTTCAGTAAATTCTAAGTTTTTCAGTGCAACACACTCATATACAATGTACTACACTGTGCATTTCTTCTAATGCGGGTTTTTCAGTAAATTCTAAGTTTTTCAGTGCAACTCACTCATATACAATGTACTACACTGTGCATTTCGTCTAATGCGGGTTTTTCAGTAAATTCTAAGTTTTTCAGTGCAACTCACTCATATACAATGTACTACACTGTGCATTTCTTCTAATGCGTGTTTTTCAGTAAATTCTAAGTTTTTCAGTGCAACTCACTCATATACAATGTACTACACTGTGCATTTCGTCTAATGCGGGTTTTTCAGTAAATTCTAAGTTTTTCAGTGCAACTCACTCATATACAATGTACTACACTGTGCATTTCGTCTAATGCGGGTTTTTCAGTAAATTCTAAGTTTTTTCAGTGCAACTCACTCATATACAATGTACTACATTGTGCATTTCGTCTAATGCTGGTTTTTCAGTAAATTCTAAGTTTTTTAGTGCAACTAACGCATATACAATGTACTACACTGTGCATTTCGTCTAATGCGGGTTTTTAGTAAATTCTAAGTTTTTCAGTGCAACTCACTCATATACAATGTACTACACTGTGCATTTCGTCTAATGCGGGTTTTTCAGTAAATTCTAAGTTTTTCAGTGCAAGTCACTCATATACAATGTACTACACTGTGCATTTTGTCTAATGAGGGTTTTTCAGTAAATTCTAAGTTTTTCAGTGCAACTCACTCATATACTATGTAATACACTGTGCATTTCGTCTAATGCGGGTTTTTCAGTAAATTCTAAGTTTTTCAGTGCAACTCACTCATATACAATGTACTACACTGTGCATTTCGTCTAATGCGGGTTTTTCAGTAAATTCTAAGTTTTTCAGTGCAACTCACTCATATACTATGTACTACACTGTGCATTTCGTCTAATGCGGGTTTTTCAGTAAATTCTAAGTTTTTCAGTGCAACTCACTCATATACAATGTACTACACTGTGCATTTCGTCTAATGCGGGTTTTTCAGTAAATTCTAAGTTTTTCAGTGCAACTCACTCATATACAATGTACTACACTGTGCATTTCGTCTAATGCGGGTTTTTCAGTAAATTCTAAGTTTTTCAGTGCAACTCACTCATATACAATGTACAACACTGTGCATTTCGTCTAATGCGGGTTTTTCAGTAAATTCTAAGTTTTTCAGTGCAACTCACTCATATACAATGTACTACACTGTGCATTTCGTCTAATGCGGGTTTTTCAGTAAATTCTAAGTTTTTCAGTGCAACTCACTCATATACAATGTACTACACTGTGCATTTCTTCTAATGCGGGTTTTTCAGTAAATTCTAAGTTTTTCAGTGCAACTCACTCATATACAATGTACTACACTGTGCATTTCGTCTAATGCGGGTTTTTCAGTAAATTCTAAGTTTTTCAGTGCAACTCACTCATATACAATGTACTACACTGTGCATTTCTTCTAATGCGTGTTTTTCAGTAAATTCTAAGTTTTTCAGTGCAACTCACTCATATACAATGTACTACACTGTGCATTTCGTCTAATGCTGGTTTTTCAGTAAATTCTAAGTTTTTTAGTGCAACTAACGCATATACAATGTACTACACTGTGCATTTCGTCTAATGCGGGTTTTTAGTAAATTCTAAGTTTTTCAGTGCAACTCACTCATATACAATGTACTACACTGTGCATTTCGTCTAATGCGGGTTTTTCAGTAAATTCTAAGTTTTTCAGTGCAACTCACTCATATACAATGTACTACACTGTGCATTTTGTCTAATGAGGGTTTTTCAGTAAATTCTAAGTATTTCAGTGCAACTCACTCATATACTATGTAATACACTGTGCATTTCGTCTAATGCGGGTTTTTCAGTAAATTCTAAGTTTTTCAGTGCAACTCACTCATATACTATGTACTACACTGTGCATTTCGTCTAATGCAGGTTTTTCAGTAAATTCGAAGTTTTTCAGTGCAACTCACTCATATACAATGTACTACACTGTGCATTTCGTCCAATGCGGGTTTTTCAGTAAATTCTAAGTTTTTCAGTGCAACTCACTCATATACAATGTACTACACTGTGCATTTCGTCTAATGCGGGTTTTTCAGTAAATTCTAAGTTTTTCAGTGCAACTCACTCATATACAATGTACTACACTGTGCATTTCGTCCAATGCGGGTTTTTCAGTAAATTCTAAGTTTTTCAGTGCAACTCACTCATATACAATGTACTAAACTGTGCATTTCGTCCAATGCGGGTTTTTCAGTAAATTCTAAGTTTTTCAGTGAAACTCACTCATATACTATGTACTACACTGTGCATTTCGTCTAATGCGGGTTTTTCAGTAAATTCTAAGTTTTTCAGTGCAACTCACTCATATACAATGTACTACACTGTGCATTTCGTCTAATGCGGGTTTTTCAGTAAATTCTAATTTTTTTAGTGCAACTAACGCATATACAATGTACTGCACTGTGCATTTCGTCTAATGCGTGTTTTTCAGTTAATTCTAAGTTTTTCAGTGCAACTCACTCATATACAATGTACTACAGTGTGCATTTCGTCTAATGCGGGTTTTTCAGTAAATTCTAAGTTTTTCAGTGCAACTCACTCATATACAATGTACTACACTGTGCATTTCGTCTAATGCGGGTTTTTCAGTAAATTCTAAGTTTTTCAGTGCAACTCACTCATATACAATGTACTACACTGTGCATTTCTTCTAATGCGGGTTTTTCAGTAAATTCTAAGTTTTTCAGTGCAACTCACTCATATACAATGTACTACACTGTGCATTTCGTCTAATGCGGGTTTTTCAGTAAATTCTAAGTTTTTCAGTGCAACTCACTCATATACAATGTACTACACTGTGCATTTCTTCTAATGCGTGTTTTTCAGTAAATTCTAAGTTTTTCAGTGAAACTCACTCATATACAATGTACTACACTGTGCATTTCGTCTAATGCTGGTTTTTCAGTAAATTCTAAGTTTTTTAGTGCAACTAACGCATATACAATGTACTACACTGTGCATTTCGTCTAATGCGGGTTTTTAGTAAATTCTAAGTATTTCAGTGCAACTCACTCATATACAATGTACTACACTGTGCATTTCGTCTAATGCGGGTTTTTCAGTAAATTCTAAGTTTTTCAGTGCAACTCACTCATATACAATGTACTACACTGTGCATTTTGTCTAATGAGGGTTTTTCAGTAAATTCTAAGTATTTCAGTGCAACTCACTCATATACTATGTAATACACTGTGCATTTCGTCTAATGCGGGTTTTTCAGTAAATTCTAAGTTTTTCAGTGCAACTCACTCATATACTATGTACTACACTGTGCATTTCGTCTAATGCAGGTTTTTCAGTAAATTCGAAGTTTTTCAGTGCAACTCACTCATATACAATGTACTACACTGTGCATTTCGTCCAATGCGGGTTTTTCAGTAAATTCTAAGTTTTTCAGTGCAACTCACTCATATACAATGTACTACACTGTGCATTTCGTCCAATGCGGGTTTTTCAGTAAATTCTAAGTTTTTCAGTGCAACTCACTCATATACAATGTACTACACTGTGCATTTCGTCCAATGCGGGTTTTTCAGTAAATTCTAAGTTTTTCAGTGCAACTCACTCATATACAATGTACTAAACTGTGCATTTCGTCCAATGCGGGTTTTTCAGTAAATTCTAAGTTTTTCAGTGCAACTCACTCTTATACAATGTACTATACTGTGCATTTCGTCTAATGCGGGTTTTTCAGTAAATTCTAAGTTTTTCAGTGCAACTCACTCATATACAATGTACTACACTGTGCATTTCGTCTAATGCGGGTTTTTCAGTAAATTCTAAGTTTTTCAGTGCAACTCACTCATATACAATGTACTACACTGTCCATTTCGTCTAATGCGGGTTTTTCAGTAAATTCTAAGTTTTTCAGTGCAACTCACTCATATACAATGTACTACACTGTGCATTTCGTCTAATGCGGGTTTTTCAGTAAATTCTAAGTTTTTCAGTGCAACTCACTCATATACAATGTACAACACTGTGCATATCGTCTAATGCGGGTTTTTCAGTAAATTCTAAGTTTTTCAGTGCAACTCACTCATATACAATGTACTACACTGTGCATTTCTTCTAATGTGGGTTTTTCAGTAAATTCTAAGTTTTTCAGTGCAACTCACTCATATACAATGTACTACACTGTGCATTTCGTCTAATGCGTGTTTTTCAGTAAATTCTAAGTTTTTCAGTGCAACTCACTCATATACAATATACTACACTGTGCATTTCGTCTAATGCGGGTTTTTCAGTAAATTCTAAGTTTTTCAGTGCAACTCACTCATATACAATGTACTACACTGTGCATTTCGTCTAATGCGGGTGTTTCAGTAAATTCTAAGTTTTTCAGTGCAACTCACTCATATACAATGTACTATACTGTGCATTTCGTCTAATGCGGGTTTTTCAGTAAATTCTAAGTTTTTCAGTGCAACTCACTCATATACAATGTACTACACTGTGCATTTCGTCTAATGCGGGTTTTTCAGTAAATTCTAAGTTTTTCAGTGCAACACACTCATATACAATGTACTACACTGTGCATTTCTTCTAATGCGGGTTTTTCAGTAAATTCTAAGTTTTTCAGTGCAACTCACTCATATACAATGTACTACACTGTGCATTTCGTCTAATGCGGGTTTTTCAGTAAATTCTAAGTTTTTCAGTGCAACTCACTCATATACAATGTACTACACTGTGCATTTCTTCTAATGCGTGTTTTTCAGTAAATTCTAAGTTTTTCAGTGCAACTCACTCATATACAATGTACTACACTGTGCATTTCGTCTAATGCGGGTTTTTCAGTAAATTCTAAGTTTTTCAGTGCAACTCACTCATATACAATGTACTACATTGTGCATTTCGTCTAATGCTGGTTTTTCAGTAAATTCTAAGTTTTTTAGTGCAACTAACGCATATACAATGTACTACACTGTGCATTTCGTCTAATGCGGGTTTTTAGTAAATTCTAAGTTTTTCAGTGCAACTCACTCATATACAATGTACTACACTGTGCATTTCGTCTAATGCGGGTTTTTCAGTAAATTCTAAGTTTTTCAGTGCAAGTCACTCATATACAATGTACTACACTGTGCATTTTGTCTAATGAGGGTTTTTCAGTAAATTCTAAGTTTTTCAGTGCAACTCACTCATATACTATGTAATACACTGTGCATTTCGTCTAATGCGGGTTTTTCAGTAAATTCTAAGTTTTTCAGTGCAACTCACTCATATACAATGTACTACACTGTGCATTTCGTCTAATGCGGGTTTTTCAGTAAATTCTAAGTTTTTCAGTGCAACTCACTCATATACTATGTACTACACTGTGCATTTCGTCTAATGCGGGTTTTTCAGTAAATTCTAAGTTTTTCAGTGCAACTCACTCATATACAATGTACTACACTGTGCATTTCGTCTAATGCGGGTTTTTCAGTAAATTCTAAGTTTTTCAGTGCAACTCACTCATATACAATGTACTACACTGTGCATTTCGTCTAATGCGGGTTTTTCAGTAAATTCTAAGTTTTTCAGTGCAACTCACTCATATACAATGTACAACACTGTGCATATCGTCTAATGCGGGTTTTTCAGTAAATTCTAAGTTTTTCAGTGCAACTCACTCATATACAATGTACTACACTGTGCATTTCGTCTAATGCGGGTTTTTCAGTAAATTCTAAGTTTTTCAGTGCAACTCACTCATATACAATGTACTACACTGTGCATTTCGTCTAATGCGGGTTTTTCAGTAAATTCTAAGTTTTTCAGTGCAACTCACTCATATACTATGTACTACACTGTGCATTTCGTCTAATGCGGGTTTTTCAGTAAATTCTAAGTTTTTCAGTGCAACTCACTCATATACAATGTACTACACTGTGCATTTCGTCTAATGCGGGTTTTTCAGTAAATTCTAATTTTTTTAGTGCAACTAACGCATATACAATGTACTGCACTGTGCATTTCGTCTAATGCGTGTTTTTCAGTTAATTCTAAGTTTTTCAGTGCAACTCACTCATATACAATGTACTACAGTGTGCATTTCGTCTAATGCGGGTTTTTCAGTAAATTCTAAGTTTTTCAGTGCAACTCACTCATATACAATGTACTACACTGTGCATTTCGTCTAATGCGGGTTTTTCAGTAAATTCTAAGTTTTTCAGTGCAACTCACTCATATACAATGTACTACACTGTGCATTTCGTCTAATGCTGGTTTTTCAGTAAATTCTAAGTTTTTTAGTGCAACTAACGCATATACAATGTACTACACTGTGCATTTCGTCTAATGCGGGTTTTTAGTAAATTCTAAGTTTTTCAGTGCAACTCACTCATATACAATGTACTACACTGTGCATTTCGTCTAATGCGGGTTTTTCAGTAAATTCTAAGTTTTTCAGTGCAACTCACTCATATACAATGTACTACACTGTGCATTTTGTCTAATGAGGGTTTTTCAGTAAATTCTAAGTATTTCAGTGCAACTCACTCATATACTATGTAATACACTGTGCATTTCGTCTAATGCGGGTTTTTCAGTAAATTCTAAGTTTTTCAGTGCAACTCACTCATATACTATGTACTACACTGTGCATTTCGTCTAATGCAGGTTTTTCAGTAAATTCGAAGTTTTTCAGTGCAACTCACTCATATACAATGTACTACACTGTGCATTTCGTCTAATGCGGGTTTTTCAGTAAATTCTAAGTTTTTCAGTGCAACTCACTCATATACAATGTACTACACTGTGCATTTCGTCTAATGCGGGTTTTTCAGTAAATTCTAAGTTTTTCAGTGCAACTCACTCATATACAATGTACTACACTGTGCATTTCGTCTAATGCGGGTTTTTCAGTAAATTCTAAGTTTTTCAGTGCAACTCACTCATATACAATGTACTACACTGTGCATTTCTTCTAATGTGGGTTTTTCAGTAAATTCTAAGTTTTTCAGTGCAACTCACTCATATACAATGTACTACACTGTGCATTTCGTCTAATGCGTGTTTTTCAGTAAATTCTAAGTTTTTCAGTGCAACTCACTCATATACAATATACTACACTGTGCATTTCGTCTAATGCGGGTTTTTCAGTAAATTCTAAGTTTTTCAGTGCAACTCACTCATATACAATGTACTACACTGTGCATTTCGTCTAATGCGGGTGTTTCAGTAAATTCTAAGTTTTTCAGTGCAACTCACTCATATACAATGTACTATACTGTGCATTTCGTCTAATGCGGGTTTTTCAGTAAATTCTAAGTTTTTCAGTGCAACTCACTCATATACAATGTACTACACTGTGCATTTCGTCTAATGCGGGTTTTTCAGTAAATTCTAAGTTTTTCAGTGCAACACACTCATATACAATGTACTACACTGTGCATTTCTTCTAATGCGGGTTTTTCAGTAAATTCTAAGTTTTTCAGTGCAACTCACTCATATACAATGTACTACACTGTGCATTTCGTCTAATGCGGGTTTTTCAGTAAATTCTAAGTTTTTCAGTGCAACTCACTCATATACAATGTACTACACTGTGCATTTCTTCTAATGCGTGTTTTTCAGTAAATTCTAAGTTTTTCAGTGCAACTCACTCATATACAATGTACTACACTGTGCATTTCGTCTAATGCGGGTTTTTCAGTAAATTCTAAGTTTTTCAGTGCAACTCACTCATATACAATGTACTACACTGTGCATTTCGTCTAATGCGGGTTTTTCAGTAAATTCTAAGTTTTTCAGTGCAACTCACTCATATACAATGTACTACATTGTGCATTTCGTCTAATGCTGGTTTTTCAGTAAATTCTAAGTTTTTTAGTGCAACTAACGCATATACAATGTACTACACTGTGCATTTCGTCTAATGCGGGTTTTTAGTAAATTCTAAGTTTTTCAGTGCAACTCACTCATATACAATGTACTACACTGTGCATTTCGTCTAATGCGGGTTTTTCAGTAAATTCTAAGTTTTTCAGTGCAAGTCACTCATATACAATGTACTACACTGTGCATTTTGTCTAATGAGGGTTTTTCAGTAAATTCTAAGTTTTTCAGTGCAACTCACTCATATACTATGTAATACACTGTGCATTTCGTCTAATGCGGGTTTTTCAGTAAATTCTAAGTTTTTCAGTGCAACTCACTCATATACAATGTACTACACTGTGCATTTCGTCTAATGCGGGTTTTTCAGTAAATTCTAAGTTTTTCAGTGCAACTCACTCATATACTATGTACTACACTGTGCATTTCGTCTAATGCGGGTTTTTCAGTAAATTCTAAGTTTTTCAGTGCAACTCACTCATATACAATGTACTACACTGTGCATTTCGTCTAATGCGGGTTTTTCAGTAAATTCTAAGTTTTTCAGTGCAACTCACTCATATACAATGTACTACACTGTGCATTTCGTCTAATGCGGGTTTTTCAGTAAATTCTAAGTTTTTCAGTGCAACTCACTCATATACAATGTACAACACTGTGCATATCGTCTAATGCGGGTTTTTCAGTAAATTCTAAGTTTTTCAGTGCAACTCACTCATATACAATGTACTACACTGTGCATTTCGTCTAATGCGGGTTTTTCAGTAAATTCTAAGTTTTTCAGTGCAACTCACTCATATACAATGTACTACACTGTGCATTTCGTCTAATGCGGGTTTTTCAGTAAATTCTAAGTTTTTCAGTGCAACTCACTCATATACTATGTACTACACTGTGCATTTCGTCTAATGCGGGTTTTTCAGTAAATTCTAAGTTTTTCAGTGCAACTCACTCATATACAATGTACTACACTGTGCATTTCGTCTAATGCGGGTTTTTCAGTAAATTCTAATTTCTTTAGTGCAACTAACGCATATACAATGTACTACACTGTGCATTTCGTCTAATGCGGGTTTTTCAGTAAATTCTAAGTTTTTCAGTGCAACTCACTCATATACAATGTACTACACTGTGCATTTCGTCTAATGCGGGTTTTTCAGTAAATTCTAAGTTTTTCAGTGCAACTCACTCATATACAATGTACAACACTGTGCATATCGTCTAATGCGGGTTTTTCAGTAAATTCTAAGTTTTTCAGTGCAACTCACTCATATACAATGTACTACACTGTGCATTTCGTCTAATGCGGGTTTTTCAGTAAATTCTAAGTTTTTCAGTGCAACTCACTCATATACAATGTACTACACTGTGCATTTCGTCCAATGCGGGTTTTTCAGTAAATTCTAAGTTTTTCAGTGCAACTCACTCATATACAATGTACTACACTGTGCATTTCGTCCAATGCGGGTTTTTCAGTAAATTCTAAGTTTTTCAGTGCAACTCACTCATATACAATGTACTACACTGTGCATTTCGTCCAATGCGGGTTTTTCAGTAAATTCTAAGTTTTTCAGTGCAACTCACTCATATACAATGTACTAAACTGTGCATTTCGTCCAATGCGGGTTTTTCAGTAAATTCTAAGTTTTTCAGTGCAACTCACTCTTATACAATGTACTATACTGTGCATTTCGTCTAATGCGGGTTTTTCAGTAAATTCTAAGTTTTTCAGTGCAACTCACTCATATACAATGTACTACACTGTGCATTTCGTCTAATGCGGGTTTTTCAGTAAATTCTAAGTTTTTCAGTGCAACTCACTCATATACAATGTACTACACTGTGCATTTCGTCTAATGCGGGTTTTTCAGTAAATTCTAAGTTTTTCAGTGCAACTCACTCATATACAATGTACTACACTGTGCATTTCGTCTAATGCGGGTTTTTCAGTAAATTCTAAGTTTTTCAGTGCAACTCACTCATATACAATGTACAACACTGTGCATATCGTCTAATGCGGGTTTTTCAGTAAATTCTAAGTTTTTCAGTGCAACTCACTCATATACAATGTACTACACTGTGCATTTCGTCTAATGCGGGTTTTTCAGTAAATTCTAAGTTTTTCAGTGCAACTCACTCATATACAATGTACTACACTGTGCATTTCGTCTAATGCGGGTTTTTCAGTAAATTCTAAGTTTTTCAGTGCAACTCACTCATATACTATGTACTACACTGTGCATTTCGTCTAATGCGGGTTTTTCAGTAAATTCTAAGTTTTTCAGTGCAACTCACTCATATACAATGTACTACACTGTGCATTTCGTCTAATGCGGGTTTTTCATTAAATTCTAATTTTTTCAGTGCAACTAACGCATATACAATGTACTACACTGTGCATTTCGTCTAATGCGTGTTATTCAGTAAATTCTAAGTTTTTCAGTGCAACTCACTCATATACAATGTACTACACTGTGCATTTCGTCTAATGCGTGTTTTTCAGTAAATTCTAAGTTTTTCAGTGCAACTCACTCATATACAATGTACTACACTGTGCATTTCGTCTAATGCGGGTTTTTCAGTAAATTCTAAGTTTTTCAGTGCAACTCACTCATATACAATGTACTACACTGTGCATTTCGTCTAATGCGGGTGTTTCAGTAAATTCTTAGTTTTTCAGTGCAACTCACTCATATACAATGTACTATACTGTGCATTTCGTCTAATGCGGGTTTTTCAGTAAATTCTAAGTTTTTTAGTGCAACTAACGCATATACAATGTACTACACTGTGCATTTCGTCTAATGGGGGTTTTTCAGTAAATTCTAAGTTTTTCAGTGCAACTCACTCATATACAATGTACTACACTGTGCATTTCGTCTAATGCGGGTTTTTCAGTAAATTCTAAGTTTTTCAGTGCAACTCACTCATATACTATGTACTACACTGTGCATTTTGTCTAATGAGGGTTTTTCAGTAAATTCTAAGTTTTTCAGTGCAACTCACTCATATACTATGTACTACACTGTGCATTTCGTCTAATGCGGGTTTTTCAGTAAATTCTAAGTTTTTCAGTGCAACTCACTCATATACAATGTACTACACTGTGCATTTCGTCTAATGCGGGTTTTTCAGTAAATTCTAAGTTTTTCAGTGCAACTCACTCATATACAATGTACTACACTGTGCATTTCGTCTAATGCGGGTTTTTCAGTAAATTCTAAGTTTTTCAGTGCAACTCACTCATATACAATGTACTACACTGTGCATTTCGTCTAATGCGGGTTTTTCAGTAAATTCTAAGTTTTTCAGTGCAACTCACTCATATACAATGTACTACACTGTGCATTTCGTCTAATGCGGGTTTTCAGTCAATTCTAAGTTTTTCAGTGCAACTCACTCATATACAATGTACTACACTGTGCATTTCGTCTAATGCGGGTTTTTCAGTAAATTCTAAGTTTTTCAGTGCAACTCACTCATATACAATGTACTACACTGTGCATTTCATCTAATGCGGGTTTTTCAGTAAATTCTAAGTTTTTCAGTGCAACTCACTCATATACAATGTACTACACTGTGCATTTCATCTAATGCGGGTTTTTCAGTAAATTCTAAGTTTTTCAGTGCAACTCACTCATATACAATGTACTACACTGTGCATTTCGTCTAATGCGGGTTTTTCAGTAAATTCTAATTTTTTCAGTGCAACTAACGCATATACAATGTACTGCACTGTGCATTTCGTCTAATGCGTGTTTTTCAGTTAATTCTAAGTTTTTCAGTGCAACTCACTCATATACAATGTACTACAGTGTGCATTTCGTCTAATGCGGGTTTTTCAGTAAATTCTAAGTTTTTCAGTGCAACTCACTCATATACAATGTACTACACTGTGCATTTCGTCTAATGCGGGTTTTTCAGTAAATTCTAAGTTTTTCAGTGCAACTCACTCATATACAATGTACTACACTGTGCATTTCTTCTAATGCGGGTTTTTCAGTAAATTCTAAGTTTTTCAGTGCAACTCACTCATATACAATGTACTACACTGTGCATTTCGTCTAATGCGGGTTTTTCAGTAAATTCTAAGTTTTTCAGTGCAACTCACTCATATACTATGTACTACACTGTGCATTTCGTCTAATGCGGGTTTTTCAGTAAATTCGAAGTTCTTCAGTGCAACTCACTCATATACAATGTACTACACTGTGCATTTCGTCTAATGCGGGTTTTTCAGTAAATTCTAAGTTTTTCAGTGCAACTCACTCATATACAATGTACTACACTGTGCATTTCTTCTAATGTGGGTTTTTCAGTAAATTCTAAGTTTTTCAGTGCAACTCACTCATATACAATGTACTACACTGTGCATTTCGTCTAATGCGATTTTTTCAGTAAATTCTAAGTTTTTCAGTGCAACTCACTCCTATACAATATACTACACTGTGCATTTCGTCTAATGCGGGTTTTTCAGTAAATTCTAAGTTTTTCAGTGCAACTCACTCATATACAATGTACTACACTGTGCATTTCGTCTAATGCGGGTGTTTCAGTAAATTCTAAGTTTTTCAGTGCAACTCACTCATATACAATGTACTATACTGTGCATTTCGTCTAATGCGGGTTTTTCAGTAAATTCTAAGTTTTTTAGTGCAACTAACGCATATACAATGTACTACACTGTGCATTTCGTCTAATGGGGGTTTTTCAGTAAATTCTAAGTTTTTCAGTGCAACTCACTCATATACAATGTACTACACTGTGCATTTCGTCTAATGCGGGTTTTTCAGTAAATTCTAAGTTTTTCAGTGCAACTCACTCATATACTATGTACTACACTGTGCATTTTGTCTAATGAGGGTTTTTCAGTAAATTCTAAGTTTTTCAGTGCAACTCACTCATATACAATGTACTACACTGTGCATTTCGTCTAATGCGGGTTTTTCAGTAAATTCTAAGTTTTTCAGTGCAACTCACTCATATACAATGTACTACACTGTGCATTTCGTCTAATGCGGGTTTTTCAGTAAATTCTAAGTTTTTCAGTGCAACTCACTCATATACAATGTACTACACTGTGCATTTCGTCTAATGCGGGTTTTTCAGTAAATTCTAAGTTTTTCAGTGCAACTCACTCATATACAATGTACTACACTGTGCATTTCGTCTAATGCGGGTTTTTCAGTAAATTCTAAGTTTTTCAGTGCAACTCACTCATATACAATGTACTACACTGTGCATTTCGTCTAATGCGGGTTTTTCAGTCAATTCTAAGTTTTTCAGTGCAACTCACTCATATACAATGTACTACACTGTGCATTACTTCTAATGCGGGTTTTTCAGTAAATTCTAAGTTTTTCAGTGCAACTCACTCATATACAATGTACTACACTGTGCATTTCGTCTAATGCGGGTTTTTCAGTAAATTCTAAGTTTTTCAGTGCAACTCACTCATATACAATGTACTACACTGTGCATTTCGTCTAATGCGGGTTTTTCAGTAAATTCTAAGTTTTTCAGTGCAACTCACTCATATACAATGTACTACACTGTGCATTTCGTCTAATGCGGGTTTTTCAGTAAATTCTAAGTTTTTCAGTGTAACTCACTCATATACAATATACTACACTGTGCATTTCGTCTAATGCAGGTTTTTCAGTAAATTCTAAGTTTTTCAGTGCAACTCACTCATATACAATGTACTACACTGTGCATTTCGTCTAATGAGGGTTTTTCAGTAAATTCTAAGTTTTTCAGTGCAACTCACTCATGTACAATGTACTACACTGTGCATTTCGTCTAATGCGGGTTTTTCAGTAAATTCTAAATTTTTCAGTGCAACTCACTCATATACAATGTACTACACTGTGCATTTCGTCTAATGCGGGTTTTTCAGTCAATTCTAAGTTTTTCAGTGCAACTCACTCATATACAATGTACTACACTGTGCATTTCGTCTAATGCGGGTTTTTCAGTAAATTCTAAGTTTTTCAGTGCAACTCACTCATATACTATGTACTACATTGTGCATTTCGTCTAATGCGGGTTTTTCAGTAAATTCTAAGTTTTTCAGTGTAACTCACTCATATACAATGTACTACACTGTGCATTTCGTCTAATGCGGGTTTTTCAGTAAATTCTAAGTTTTTCAGTGCAACTCACTCATATACAATGTACTACACTGTGCATTTCGTCTAATGCGGGTTTTTCAGTAAATTCTAAGTTTTTCAGTGCAACTCACTCATATACAATGTACTACACTGTGCATTTCGTCTAATGCGGGTTTTTCAGTAAATTCTAAGTTTTTCAGTGCAACTCACTCATATACAATGTACTACACTGTGCATATCGTCTAATGCGGGTTTTTCAGTAAATTCTAAGTTTTTCAGTGCAACTCACTCATATACAATGTACTACACTGTGCATTTCGTCTAATGCGGGTTTTTCAGTCAATTCTAAGTTTTTCAGTGCAACTCACTCATATACAATGTACTACACTGTGCATTTCGTCTAATGCGGGTTTTTCAGTAAATTCTAAGTTTTTCAGTGCAACTCACTCATATACAATGTACTACACTGTGCATTTCTTCTAATGTGGGTTTTTCAGTAAATTCTAAGTTTTTCAGTGCAACTCACTCATATACAATGTACTACACTGTGCATTTCGTCTAATGCGTGTTTTTCAGTAAATTCTAAGTTTTTCAGTGCAACTCACTCATATACAATATACTACACTGTGCATTTCGTCTAATGCGGGTTTTTCAGTAAATTCTAAGTTTTTCAGTGCAACTCACTCATATACAATGTACTACACTGTGCATTTCGTCTAATGCGGGTGTTTCAGTAAATTCTAAGTTTTTCAGTGCAACTCACTCATATACAATGTACTATACTGTGCATTTCGTCTAATGCGGGTTTTTCAGTAAATTCTAAGTTTTTTAGTGCAACTAACGCATATACAATGTACTACACTGTGCATTTCGTCTAATGGGGGTTTTTCAGTAAATTCTAAGTTTTTCAGTGCAACTCACTCATATACAATGTACTACACTGTGCATTTCGTCTAATGCGGGTTTTTCAGTAAATTCTAAGTTTTTCAGTGCAACTCACTCATATACTATGTACTACACTGTGCATTTTGTCTAATGAGGGTTTTTCAGTAAATTCTAAGTTTTTCAGTGCAACTCACTCATATACTATGTACTACACTGTGCATTTCGTCTAAAGCGGGTTTTTCAGTAAATTCTAAGTTTTTCAGTGCAACTCACTCATATACAATGTACTACACTGTGCATTTCGTCTAATGCGGATTTTTCAGTAAATTCTAAGTTTTTCAGTGCAACTCACTCATATACAATGTACTACACTGTGCATTTCGTCTAATGCGGGTTTTTCAGTAAATTCTAAGTTTTTCAGTGCAACTCACTCATATACAATGTACTACACTGTGCATTTCGTCTAATGCGGGTTTTTCAGTAAATTCTAAGTTTTTCAGTGCAACTCACTCATATACAATGTACTACACTGTGCATTTCGTCTAATGCGGGTTTTTCAGTAAATTCTAAGTTTTTCAGTGCAACTCACTCATATACAATGTACTACACTGTGCATTTCGTCTAATGCGGGTTTTTCAGTCAATTCTAAGTTTTTCAGTGCAACTCACTCATATACAATGTACTACACTGTGCATTTCGTCAAATGCGGGTTTTTCAGTAAATTCTAAGTTTTTCAGTGCAACTCACTCATATACAATGTACTACACTGTGCATTTCGTCTAATGCGGGTTTTTCAGTAAATTCTAATTTTATCAGTGCAACTAACGCATATACAATGTACTGCACTGTGCATTTCGTCTAATGTGTGTTTTTCAGTAAATTCTAAGTTTTTCAGTGCAACTCACTCATATACAATGTACTACAGTGTGCATTTCGTCTAATGCGGGTTTTTCAGTAAATTCTAAGTTTTTCAGTGCAACTCACTCATATACAATGTACTACACTGTGCATTTCGTCTAATGCGGGTTTTTCAGTAAATTCTAAGTTTTTCAGTGCAACACACTCATATACAATGTACTACACTGTGCATTTCTTCTAATGCGGGTTTTTCAGTAAATTCTAAGTTTTTCAGTGCAACTCACTCATATACAATGTACTACACTGTCCATTTCGTCTAATGCGGGTTTTTCAGTAAATTCTAAGTTTTTCAGTGCAACTCACTCATATACAATGTACTACACTGTGCATTTCGTCTAATGCGGGTTTTTCAGTAAATTCTAAGTTTTTCAGTGCAACTCACTAATATACAATGTACTACACTGTGCATTTCGTCTAATGCGGGTTTTTCAGTAAATTCTAAGTTTTTCAGTGCAACTCACTCATATACAATGTACTACACTGTCCATTTCGTCTAATGCGGGTTTTTCAGTAAATTCTAAGTTTTTCAGTGCAACTCACTCATATACAATGTACTACACTGTGCATTTCGTCTAATGCGGGTTTTTCAGTAAATTCTAAGTTTTTCAGTGCAACTCACTCATATACAATGTACAACACTGTGCATATCGTCTAATGCGGGTTTTTCAGTAAATTCTAAGTTTTTCAGTGCAACTCACTCATATACAATGTACTACACTGTGCATTTCGTCTAATGCGGGTTTTTCAGTAAATTCTAAGTTTTTCAGTGCAACTCACTCATATACAATGTACTACACTGTGCATTTCGTCTAATGCGGGTTTTTCAGTAAATTCTAAGTTTTTCAGTGCAACTCACTCATATACAATGTACTACACTGTGCATTTCGTCTAATGAGGGTTTTTCAGTAAATTCTAAGTTTTTCAGTGCAACTCACTCATGTACAATGTACTACACTGTGCATTTCGTCTAATGCGGGTTTTTCAGTAAATTCTAAATTTTTCAGTGCAACTCACTCATATACAATGTACTACACTGTGCATTTCGTCTAATGCGGGTTTTTCAGTCAATTCTAAGTTTTTCAGTGCAACTCACTCATATACAATGTACTACACTGTGCATTTCGTCTAATGCGGGTTTTTCAGTAAATTCTAAGTTTTTCAGTGCAACTCACTCATATACTATGTACTACATTGTGCATTTCGTCTAATGCGGGTTTTTCAGTAAATTCTAAGTTTTTCAGTGTAACTCACTCATATACAATGTACTACACTGTGCATTTCGTCTAATGCGGGTTTTTCAGTAAATTCTTAGTTTTTCAGTGCAACTCACTCATATACAATGTACTACTACACTGTGCATTTCGTCTAATGCGGGTTTTTCAGTAAATTCTAAGTTTTTCAGTGCAACTCACTCATATACAATGTACTACACTGTGCATTTCGTCTAATGCGGGTTTTTCAGTAAATTCTAAGTTTTTCAGTGCAACTCACTCATATACAATGTACTACACTGTGCATATCGTCTAATGCGGGTTTTTCAGTAAATTCTAAGTTTTTCAGTGCAACTCACTCATATACAATGTACTACACTGTGCATTTCGTCTAATGCGGGTTTTTCAGTCAATTCTAAGTTTTTCAGTGCAACTCACTCATATACAATGTACTACACTGTGCATTTCGTCTAATGCGGGTTTTTCAGTAAATTCTAAGTTTTTCAGTGCAACTCACTCATATACAATGTACTACACTGTGCATTTCTTCTAATGTGGGTTTTTCAGTAAATTCTAAGTTTTTCAGTGCAACTCACTCATATACAATGTACTACACTGTGCATTTCGTCTAATGCGTGTTTTTCAGTAAATTCTAAGTTTTTCAGTGCAACTCACTCATATACAATATACTACACTGTGCATTTCGTCTAATGCGGGTTTTTCAGTCAATTCTAAGTTTTTCAGTGCAACTCACTCATATACAATGTACTACACTGTGCATTTCGTCTAATGCGGGTGTTTCAGTAAATTCTAAGTTTTTCAGTGCAACTCACTCATATACAATGTACTATACTGTGCATTTCGTCTAATGCGGGTTTTTCAGTAAATTCTAAGTTTTTTAGTGCAACTCACGCATATACAATGTACTACACTGTGCATTTCGTCTAATGCGGGTTTTTCAGTAAATTCTAAGTTTTTCAGTGCAACTCACTCATATACAATGTACTACACTGTGCATTTCGTCTAATGCGGGTTTTTCAGTAAATTCTAAGTTTTTCAGTGCAACTCACTCATATACTATGTACTACACTGTGCATTTTGTCTAATGCGGGTTTTTCAGTAAATTCTAAGTTTTTCAGTGCAACTCACTCATATACTATGTACTACACTGTGCATTTCGTCTAAAGCGGGTTTTTCAGTAAATTCTAAGTTTTTCAGTGCAACTCACTCATATACAATGTACTACACTGTGCATTTCGTCTAATGCGGATTTTTCAGTAAATTCTAAGTTTTTCAGTGCAACTCACTCATATACAATGTACTACACTGTGCATTTCGTCTAATGCGGGTTTTTCAGTCAATTCTAAGTTTTTCAGTGCAACTCACTCATATACAATGTACTACACTGTGCATTTCGTCTAATGCGGGTTTTTCAGTAAATTCTAAGTTTTTCAGTGCAACTCACTCATATACAATGTACTACACTGTGCATTTCGTCTAATGCGGGTTTTTCAGTAAATTCTAAGTTTTTCAGTGCAACTCACTCATATACAATGTACTACACTGTGCATTTCGTCTAATGCGGGTTTTTCAGTCAATTCTAAGTTTTTCAGTGCAACTCACTCATATACAATGTACTACACTGTGCATTTCGTCAAATGCGGGTTTTTCAGTAAATTCTAAGTTTTTCAGTGCAACTCACTCATATACAATGTACTACACTGTGCATTTCGTCTAATGCGGGTTTTTCAGTAAATTCTAATTTTATCAGTGCAACTAACGCATATACAATGTACGGCACTGTGCATTTCGTCTAATGCGGGTTTTTCAGTAAATTCTAAGTTTTTCAGTGCAACTCACTCATATACAATGTACTACACTGTGCATTTCGTCTAATGCGGGTTTTTCAGTAAATTCTAAGTTTTTCAGTGCAACTCACTCATATACAATGTACTACACTGTGCATTTCTTCTAATGCGGGTTTTTCAGTAAATTCTAAGTTTTTCAGTGCAACTCACTCATATACAATGTACTACACTGTGCATTTCGTCTAATGCGGGTTTTTCAGTAAATTCTAAGTTTTTCAGTGCAACTCACTCATATACAATGTACTACACTGTGCATTTCTTCTAATGTGGGTTTTTCAGTAAATTCTAAGTTTTTCAGTGCAACTCACTCATATACAATGTACTACACTGTGCATTTCGTCTAATGCGTGTTTTTCAGTAAATTCTAAGTTTTTCAGTGCAACTCACTCATATACAATATACTACACTGTGCATTTCGTCTAATGCGGGTTTTTCAGTAAATTCTAAGTTTTTCAGTGCAACTCACTCATATACAATGTACTACACTGTGCATTTCGTCTAATGCGGGTGTTTCAGTAAATTCTAAGTTTTTCAGTGCAACTCACTCATATACAATGTACTATACTGTGCATTTCGTCTAATGCGGGTTTTTCAGTAAATTCTAAGTTTTTTAGTGCAACTCACGCATATACAATGTACTACACTGTGCATTTCGTCTAATGCGGGTTTTTCAGTAAATTCTAAGTTTTTCAGTGCAACTCACTCATATACAATGTACTACACTGTGCATTTCGTCTAATGCGGGTTTTTCAGTAAATTCTAAGTTTTTCAGTGCAACTCACTCATATACTATGTACTACACTGTGCATTTTGTCTAATGCGGGTTTTTCAGTAAATTCTAAGTTTTTCAGTGCAACTCACTCATATACTATGTACTACACTGTGCATTTCGTCTAAAGCGGGTTTTTCAGTAAATTCTAAGTTTTTCAGTGCAACTCACTCATATACAATGTACTACACTGTGCATTTCGTCTAATGCGGATTTTTCAGTAAATTCTAAGTTTTTCAGTGCAACTCACTCATATACAATGTACTACACTGTGCATTTCGTCTAATGCGGGTTTTTCAGTCAATTCTAAGTTTTTCAGTGCAACTCACTCATATACAATGTACTACACTGTGCATTTCGTCTAATGCGGGTTTTTCAGTAAATTCTAAGTTTTTCAGTGCAACTCACTCATATACAATGTACTACACTGTGCATTTCGTCTAATGCGGGTTTTTCAGTAAATTCTAAGTTTTTCAGTGCAACTCACTCATATACAATGTACTACACTGTGCATTTCGTCTAATGCGGGTTTTTCAGTCAATTCTAAGTTTTTCAGTGCAACTCACTCATATACAATGTACTACACTGTGCATTTCGTCAAATGCGGGTTTTTCAGTAAATTCTAAGTTTTTTCAGTGCAACTCACTCATATACAATGTACTACACTGTGCATTTCGTCTAATGCGGGTTTTTCAGTAAATTCTAATTTTATCAGTGCAACTAACGCATATACAATGTACGGCACTGTGCATTTCGTCTAATGCGGGTTTTTCAGTAAATTCTAAGTTTTTCAGTGCAACTCACTCATATACAATGTACTACACTGTGCATTTCGTCTAATGCGGGTTTTTCAGTAAATTCTAAGTTTTTCAGTGCAACTCACTCATATACAATGTACTACACTGTGCATTTCTTCTAATGCGGGTTTTTCAGTAAATTCTAAGTTTTTCAGTGCAACTCACTCATATACAATGTACTACACTGTGCATTTCGTCTAATGCGGGTTTTTCAGTAAATTCTAAGTTTTTCAGTGCAACTCACTCATATACAATGTACTACACTGTGCATTTCTTCTAATGCGTGTTTTTCAGTAAATTCTAAGTTTTTCAGTGCAACTCACTCATATACTATGTACTACACTGTGCATTTTGTCTAATGCGGGTTTTTCAGTAAATTCTAAATTTTTCAGTGCAACTCACTCATATACTATGTACTACACTGTGCATTTCGTCTAAAGCGGGTTTTTCAGTAAATTCTAAGTTTTTCAGTGCAACTCACTCATATACAATGTACTACACTGTGCATTTCGTCTAATGCGGATTTTTCAGTAAATTCTAAGTTTTTCAGTGCAACTCACTCATATACAATGTACTACACTGTGCATTTCGTCTAATGCGGGTTTTTCAGTCAATTCTAAGTTTTTCAGTGCAACTCACTCATATACAATGTACTACACTGTGCATTTCGTCTAATGCGGGTTTTTCAGTAAATTCTAAGTTTTTCAGTGCAACTCACTCATATACAATGTACTAACACTGTGCATTTCGTCTAATGCGGGTTTTTCAGTAAATTCTAAGTTTTTCAGTGCAACTCACTCATATACAATGTACTACACTGTGCATTTCGTCTAATGCGGGTTTTTCAGTCAATTCTAAGTTTTTCAGTGCAACTCACTCATATACAATGTACTACACTGTGCATTTCGTCAAATGCGGGTTTTTCAGTAAATTCTAAGTTTTTCAGTGCAACTCACTCATATACAATGTACTACACTGTGCATTTCGTCTAATGCGGGTTTTTCAGTAAATTCTAATTTTATCAGTGCAACTAACGCATATACAATGTACGGCACTGTGCATTTCGTCTAATGCGGGTTTTTCAGTAAATTCTAAGTTTTTCAGTGCAACTCACTCATATACAATGTACTACACTGTGCATTTCGTCTAATGCGGGTTTTTCAGTAAATTCTAAGTTTTTCAGTGCAACTCACTCATATACAATGTACTACACTGTGCATTTCTTCTAATGCGGGTTTTTCAGTAAATTCTAAGTTTTTCAGTGCAACTCACTCATATACAATGTACTACACTGTGCATTTCGTCTAATGCGGGTTTTTCAGTAAATTCTAAGTTTTTCAGTGCAACTCACTCATATACAATGTACTACACTGTGCATTTCTTCTAATGCGTGTTTTTCAGTAAATTCTAAGTTTTTCAGTGCAACTCACTCATATACAATGTACTACACTGTGCATTTCGTCAAATGCTGGTTTTTCAGTAAATTCTAAGTTTTTTAGTGCAACTAACGCATATACAATGTACTACACTGTGCATTTCGTCTAATGCGGGTTTTTAGTAAATTCTAAGTTTTTCAGTGCAACTCACTCATATACAATGTACTACACTGTGCATTTCGTCTAATGCGGGTTTTTCAGTAAATTCTAAGTTTTTCAGTGCAACTCACTCATATACAATGTACTACACTGTGCATTTCGTCTAATGCGGGTTTTTCAGTAAATTCTAAGTTTTTCAGTGCAACTCACTCATATACAATGTACAACACTGTGCATTTCGTCTAATGCGGGTTTTTCAGTAAATTCTAAGTTTTTCAGTGCAACTCACTCATATACAATGTACTACACTGTGCATTTCGTCTAATGCGGGTTTTTCAGTAAATTCTAAGTTTTTCAGTGCAACTCACTCATATACTATGTACTACACTGTGCATTTCGTCTAATGCGGGTTTTTCAGTAAATTCGAAGTTCTTCAGTGCAACTCACTCATATACAATGTACTACACTGTGCATTTCGTCTAATGCGGGTTTTTCAGTAAATTCTAAGTTTTTCAGTGCAACTCACTCATATACAATGTACTACACTGTGCATTTCGTCTAATGCGGGTTTTTCAGTAAATTCTAAGTTTTTCAGTGCAACTCACTCATATACAATGTACTACACTGTGCATTTCGTCTAATGCGGGTTTTTCAGTAAATTCTAAGTTTTTCAGTGCAACTCACTCATATACAATGTACTACACTGTGCATTTCTTCTAATGTGGGTTTTTCAGTAAATTCTAAGTTTTTCAGTGCAACTCACTCATATACAATGTACTACACTGTGCATTTCGTCTAATGCGTGTTTTTCAGTAAATTCTAAGTTTTTCAGTGCAACTCACTCATATACAATATACTACACTGTGCATTTCGTCTAATGCGGGTTTTTCAGTAAATTCTAAGTTTTTCAGTGCAACTCACTCATATACAATGTACTACACTGTGCATTTCGTCTAATGCGGGTGTTTCAGTAAATTCTAAGTTTTTCAGTGCAACTCACTCATATACAATGTACTATACTGTGCATTTCGTCCAATGCGGGTTTTTCAGTAAATTCTAAGTTTTTTAGTGCAACTCACTCATATACAATGTACTACACTGTGCATTTCGTCTAATGGGGGTTTTTCAGTAAATTCTAAGTTTTTCAGTGCAACTCACTCATATACAATGTACTACACTGTGCATTTCGTCTAATGCGGGTTTTTCAGTAAATTCTAAGTTTTTCAGTGCAACTCACTCATATACTATGTACTACACTGTGCATTTTGTCTAATGAGGGTTTTTCAGTAAATTCTAAGTTTTTCAGTGCAACTCACTCATATACCATGTACTACACTGTGCATTTCGTCTAATGCGGGTTTTTCAGTAAATTCTAAGTTTTTCAGTGCAACTCACTCATATACAATGTACTACACTGTGCATTTCGTCTAATGCGGGTTTTTCAGTCAATTCTAAGTTTTTCAGTGCAACTCACTCATATACAATGTACTACACTGTGCATTTCGTCTAATGCGGGTTTTTCAGTAAATTCTAAGTTTTTCAGTGCAACTCACTCATATACAATGTACTACACTGTGCATTTCGTCTAATGCGGGTTTTTCAGTAAATTCTAAGTTTTTCAGTGCAACTCACTCATATACAATGTACTACACTGTGCATTTCGTCTAATGCGGGTTTTTCAGTAAATTCTAAGTTTTTCAGTGCAACTCACTCATATACTATGTACTACACTGTGCATTTCGTCTAATGCGGGTTTTTCAGTAAATTCTAAGTTTTTCAGTGCAACTCACTCATATACAATGTACTACACTGTGCATTTCGTCTAATGCGGATTTTTCAGTAAATTCTAAGTTTTTCAGTGCAACTCACTCATATACAATGTACTACACTGTGCATTTCGTCTAATGCGGGTTTTTCAGTAAATTCTAAGTTTTTCAGTGCAACTCACTCATATACAATGTACTACACTGTGCATTTCGTCTAATGCGGGTTTTTCAGTCAATTCTAAGTTTTTCAGTGCAACTCACTCATATACAATGTACTACACTGTGCATTTCGTCTAATGCGGGTTTTTCAGTCAATTCTAAGTTTTTCAGTGCAACTCACTCATATACAATGTACTACACTGTGCATTTCGTCTAATGCGGGTTTTTCAGTAAATTCTAAGTTTTTCAGTGCAACTCACTCATATACAATGTACTACACTGTACATTTCATCTAATGCGGGTTTTTCAGTAAATTCTAAGTTTTTCAGTGCAACTCACTCATATACAATGTACTACACTGTGCATTTCATCTAATGCGGGTTTTTCAGTAAATTCTAAGTTTTTCAGTGCAACTCACTCATATACAATGTACTACACTGTGCATTTCGTCTAATGCGGGTTTTTCAGTAAATTCTAATTTTTTCAGTGCAACTAACGCATATACAATGTACTGCACTGTGCATTTCGTCTAATGCGTGTTTTTCAGTTAATTCTAAGTTTTTCAGTGCAACTCACTCATATACAATGTACTACAGTGTGCATTTCGTCTAATGCGGGTTTTTCAGTAAATTCTAAGTTTTTCAGTGCAACTCACTCATATACAATGTACTACACTGTGCATTTCGTCTAATGCGGGTTTTTCAGTAAATTCTAAGTTTTTCAGTGCAACTCACTCATATACAATGTACTACACTGTGCATTTCTTCTAATGCGGGTTTTTCAGTAAATTCTAAGTTTTTCAGTGCAACTCACTCATATACAATGTACTACACTGTGCATTTCGTCTAATGCGGGTTTTTCAGTAAATTCTAAGTTTTTCAGTGCAACTCACTCATATACAATGTACTACACTGTGCATTTCTTCTAATGCGTGTTTTTCAGTCAATTCTAAGTTTTTCAGTGCAACTCACTCATATACAATGTACTACACTGTGCATTTCGTCTAATGCTGGTTTTTCAGTAAATTCTAAGTTTTTTAGTGCAACTAACGCATATACAATGTACTACACTGTGCATTTCGTCTAATGCGGGTTTTTAGTAAATTCTAAGTTTTTCAGTGCAACTCACTCATATACAATGTACTACACTGTGCATTTCGTCTAATGCGGGTTTTTCAGTAAATTCTAAGTTTTTCAGTGCAACTCACTCATATACAATGTACTACACTGTGCATTTTGTCTAATGAGGGTTTTTCAGTAAATTCTAAGTTTTTCAGTGCAACTCACTCATATACTATGTAATACACTGTGCATTTCGTCTAATGCGGGTTTTTCAGTAAATTCTAAGTTTTTCAGTGCAACTCACTCATATACAATGTACTACACTGTGCATTTCGTCTAATGCGGGTTTTTCAGTAAATTCTAAGTTTTTCAGTGCAACTCACTCATATACTATGTACTACACTGTGCATTTCGTCTAATGCGGGTTTTTCAGTAAATTCGAAGTTCTTCAGTGCAACTCACTCATATACAATGTACTACACTGTGCATTTCGTCTAATGCGGGTTTTTCAGTAAATTCTAAGTTTTTCAGTGCAACTCACTCATATACAATGTACTACCCTACACTGTGCATTTCTTCTAATGTGGGTTTTTCAGTAAATTCTAAGTTTTTCAGTGCAACTCACTCATATACAATGTACTACACTGTGCATTTCGTCTAATGCGTGTTTTTCAGTAAATTCTAAGTTTTTCAGTGCAACTCACTCATATACAATATACTACACTGTGCATTTCGTCTAATGCGGGTTTTTCAGTAAATTCTAAGTTTTTCAGTGCAACTCACTCATATACAATGTACTACACTGTGCATTTCGTCTAATGCGGGTGTTTCAGTAAATTCTAAGTTTTTCAGTGCAACTCACTCATATACAATGTACTATACTGTGCATTTCGTCTAATGCGGGTTTTTCAGTAAATTCTAAGTTTTTTAGTGCAACTAACGCATATACAATGTACTACACTGTGCATTTCGTCTAATGGGGGTTTTTCAGTAAATTCTAAGTTTTTTAGTGCAACTCACTCATATACAATGTACTACACTGTGCATTTCGTCTAATGCGGGTTTTTCAGTAAATTCTAAGTTTTTCAGTGCAACTCACTCATATACTATGTACTACACTGTGCATTTTGTCTAATGAGGGTTTTTCAGTAAATTCTAAGTTTTTCAGTGCAACTCACTCATATACTATGTACTACACTGTGCATTTCGTCTAAAGCGGGTTTTTCAGTAAATTCTAAGTTTTTCAGTGCAACTCACTCATATACAATGTACTACACTGTGCATTTCGTCTAATGCGGGTTTTTCAGTCAATTCTAAGTTTTTCAGTGCAACTCACTCATATACAATGTACTACACTGTGCATTTCGTCTAATGCGGGTTTTTCAGTAAATTCTAAGTTTTTCAGTGCAACTCACTCATATACAATGTACTACACTGTGCATTTCATCTAATGCGGGTTTTTCAGTAAATTCTAAGTTTTTCAGTGCAACTCACTCATATACAATGTACTACACTGTGCATTTCATCTAATGCGGGTTTTTCAGTAAATTCTAAGTTTTTCAGTGCAACTCACTCATATACAATGTACTACACTGTGCATTTCGTCTAATGCGGGTTTTTCAGTAAATTCTAATTTTATCAGTGCAACTAACGCATATACAATGTACTGCACTGTGCATTTCGTCTAATGCGTGTTTTTCAGTAAATTCTAAGTTTTTCAGTGCAACTCACTCATATACAATGTACTACAGTGTGCATTTCGTCTAATGCGGGTTTTTCAGTAAATTCTAAGTTTTTCAGTGCAACTCACTCATATACAATGTACTACACTGTGCATTTCGTCTAATGCGGGTTTTTCAGTAAATTCTAAGTTTTTCAGTGCAACACACTCATATACAATGTACTACACTGTGCATTTCTTCTAATGCGGGTTTTTCAGTAAATTCTAAGTTTTTCAGTGCAACTCACTCATATACAATGTACTACACTGTGCATTTCGTCTAATGCGGGTTTTTCAGTAAATTCTAAGTTTTTCAGTGCAACTCACTCATATACAATGTACTACACTGTGCATTTCTTCTAATGCGAGTTTTTCAGTAAATTCTAAGTTTTTCAGTGCAACTCACTCATATACAATGTACTACACTGTGCATTTCGTCTAATGCGGGTTTTTCAGTAAATTCTAAGTTTTTCAGTGCAACTCACTCATATACAATGTACTTCACTGTGCATTTCGTCTAATGCGGGTTTTTCAGTAAATTCTAAGTTTTTCAGTGCAACTCACTCATATACAATGTACTACACTGTGCATTTCGTCTAATGCTGGTTTTTCAGTAAATTCTAAGTTTTTTAGTGCAACTAACGCATATACAATGTACTACACTGTGCATTTCGTCTAATGCGGGTTTTTAGTAAATTCTAAGTTTTTCAGTGCAACTCACTCATATACAATGTACTACACTGTGCATTTCGTCTAATGCGGGTTTTTCAGTAAATTCTAAGTTTTTCAGTGCAAGTCACTCATATACAATGTACTACACTGTGCATTTTGTCTAATGAGGGTTTTTCAGTAAATTCTAAGTTTTTCAGTGCAACTCACTCATATACTATGTAATACACTGTGCATTTCGTCTAATGCGGGTTTTTCAGTAAATTCTAAGTTTTTCAGTGCAACTCACTCATATACAATGTACTACACTGTGCATTTCGTCTAATGCGGGTTTTTCAGTAAATTCTAAGTTTTTCAGTGCAACTCACTCATATACTATGTACTACACTGTGCATTTCTTCTAATGTGGGTTTTTCAGTAAATTCTAAGTTTTTCAGTGCAACTCACTCATATACAATGTACTACACTGTGCATTTCGTCTAATGCGTGTTTTTCAGTAAATTCTAAGTTTTTCAGTGCAACTCACTCATATACAATATACTACACTGTGCATTTCGTCTAATGCGGGTTTTTCAGTAAATTCTAAGTTTTTCAGTGCAACTCACTCATATACAATGTACTACACTGTGCATTTCGTCTAATGCGGGTGTTTCAGTAAATTCTAAGTTTTTCAGTGCAACTCACTCATATACAATGTACTATACTGTGCATTTCGTCTAATGCGGGTTTTTCAGTAAATTCTAAGTTTTTTAGTGCAACTAACGCATATACAATGTACTACACTGTGCATTTCGTCTAATGGGGGTTTTTCAGTAAATTCTAAGTTTTTCAGTGCAACTCACTCATATACAATGTACTACACTGTGCATTTCGTCTAATGCGGGTTTTTCAGTAAATTCTAAGTTTTTCAGTGCAACTCACTCATATACTATGTACTACACTGTGCATTTTGTCTAATGAGGGTTTTTCAGTAAATTCTAAGTTTTTCAGTGCAACTCACTCATATACTATGTACTACACTGTGCATTTCGTCTAAAGCGGGTTTTTCAGTAAATTCTAAGTTTTTCAGTGCAACTCACTCATATACAATGTACTACACTGTGCATTTCGTCTAATGCGGATTTTTCAGTAAATTCTAAGTTTTTCAGTGCAACTCACTCATATACAATGTACTACACTGTGCATTTCGTCTAATGCGGGTTTTTCAGTAAATTCTAAGTTTTTCAGTGCAACTCACTCATATACAATGTACTACACTGTGCATTTCGTCTAATGCGGGTTTTTTCAGTAAATTCTAAGTTTTTCAGTGCAACTCACTCATATACAATGTACTACACTGTGCATTTCGTCTAATGCGGGTTTTTCAGTAAATTCTAAGTTTTTCAGTGCAACTCACTCATATACAATGTACTACACTGTGCATTTCGTCTAATGCGGGTTTTTCAGTCAATTCTAAGTTTTTCAGTGCAACTCACTCATATACAATGTACTACACTGTGCATTTCGTCTAATGCGGGTTTTTCAGTAAATTCTAAGTTTTCAGTGCAACTCACTCATATACAATGTACTACACTGTGCATTTCATCTAATGCGGGTTTTTCAGTAAATTCTAAGTTTTTCAGTGCAACTCACTCATATACAATGTACTACACTGTGCATTTCATCTAATGCGGGTTTTTCAGTAAATTCTAAGTTTTTCAGTGCAACTCACTCATATACAATGTACTACACTGTGCATTTCGTCTAATGCGGGTTTTTCAGTAAATTCTAATTTTATCAGTGCAACTAACACATATACAATGTACTGCACTGTGCATTTCGTCTAATGCGTGTTTTTCAGTAAATTCTAAGTTTTTCAGTGCAACTCACTCATATACAATGTACTACAGTGTGCATTTCGTCTAATGCGGGTTTTTCAGTAAATTCTAAGTTTTTCAGTGCAACTCACTCATATACAATGTACTACACTGTGCATTTCGTCTAATGCGGGTTTTTCAGTAAATTCTAAGTTTTTCAGTGCAACACACTCATATACAATGTACTACACTGTGCATTTCTTCTAATGCGGGTTTTTCAGTAAATTCTAAGTTTTTCAGTGCAACTCACTCATATACAATGTACTACACTGTCCATTTCGTCTAATGCGGGTTTTTCAGTAAATTCTAAGTTTTTCAGTGCAACTCACTCATATACAATGTACTACACTGTGCATTTCGTCTAATGCGGGTTTTTCAGTAAATTCTAAGTTTTTCAGTGCAACTCACTCATATACAATGTACTACACTGTGCATTTCGTCTAATGCGGGTTTTTCAGTAAATTCTAAGTTTTTCAGTGCAACTCACTCATATACAATGTACTACACTGTCCATTTCGTCTAATGCGGGTTTTTCAGTAAATTCTAAGTTTTTCAGTGCAACTCACTCATATACAATGTACTACACTGTGCATTTCGTCTAATGCGGGTTTTTCAGTAAATTCTAAGTTTTTCAGTGCAACTCACTCATATACAATGTACAACACTGTGCATATCGTCTAATGCGGGTTTTTCAGTAAATTCTAAGTTTTTCAGTGCAACTCACTCATATACAATGTACTACACTGTGCATTTCGTCTAATGCGGGTTTTTCAGTAAATTCTAAGTTTTTCAGTGCAACTCACTCATATACAATGTACTACACTGTGCATTTCGTCTAATGCGGGTTTTTCAGTAAATTCTAAGTTTTTCAGTGCAACTCACTCATATACTATGTACTACACTGTGCATTTCGTCTAATGCGGGTTTTTCAGTAAATTCTAAGT